>NW_009926907.1:30278-35134 GCF_000696875.1 Nestor notabilis | reverse complement strand
GGGGGAATGACTTGCAAACAACCTCCCAGAAAATAACAGTAATGCACAAAACAATTGCTCACCACTCACTGACCCATACCCAGCCTGACTCATGCAGTGATTGGTAGCTCCCAACCATCTCCCCCCAGTTTCTAGATTAAGCAGGACGTTCTGTGGTATGGAATACCCCTTTGGCTAATTTAGGTCAGCTGACCTGGATATGCTCTCTTCTGGCTGTCAAGATTTTAAAAAAATTAATAAATTAATGCGTATTCGTAATTTCTCTCTAATTAGGTCCCTAAACAGCATTTGTGTGTATATATTATCACTGTTAAAATTCTTATGCTTTAAGACACTTTTTCTTAGGGAATTATGCAACTAGTATATGAACTTTCTTCTTATAAATCAGAAGAATATCTTTTAATTATTTGAACTAAAAAAAGAGGCTACATATCTTCCAATATCTTTCATATGGATCATTTTTTATTTTTTAATATTTTACCTGCTTTGAATATTTCAATTATTTACTCATCACTAATGCTTTCCATCTGAGATTTTCTGAAGTCAGTGAAGTTTGGTTAGTTTCGTAGATGTTGGATTCAGGTCTGCAAATACTATAGGACATACAGGGTTATACCTAATGAAATTTGAAATCTAGATTTAAGTTCATAGTAAGCTTCAGGAAAAAAGAGAAAAAGCTTACATTTTATGGAAAATTTATCCTATCTCTGTGGTGTATATTAAAAAAGTATTTTAAGATAATTAGTTTGGGCAATGTCTATACTTCTTCTTTCCCCTTGAGACTTACCATACATATTTAGCACACCTTCAAGTATAAGAATAGTTCACCTTAATGCTTAGAAAAATGCTCATTTGTGCATCAGGAGGCTAGCTTGGCTGAACAGGAAGCTGTTGACCAAGATCCAATACAAAAGGAATATATACTGGGGATACAAACGAGGACAGGCTGCAGAGGGGGAACTTAGAAATGTTGCCTGGAACTGCAGGGATCATGTCAGAAAAGCCGACATTCAGTTAGAATTGAAATGGCAAGGGATGTTGTAGGTAATAAGAATTAAGCAGTGAAAAAATAAATGAAAATAGGGGTTCGTGATGAAAAGAGCCAATCATTTAGTGCTGTAAAGGGTGCAGATAAGGTAGAGACACTCAGTGCCTTCTTTGCCTCTACGTTCACTGTAAGGTCTCCCAAACTTTTGTGCCTAGACGTAAATTTCAAACGGAGGAACAAGCAGTGGAAGCTGATCAAGTCAGAGATCTCTACTACTTTTTAAATGGTGTGCATTGAGGAAATTCCCCAATGACTGCAAAAAGGTAACTTTGGACTCCTTTTTCCAAAAGAAAAATGATGATGAGTGGACTACAAGTCAGCTTCACTTTGTCCATGAAAGGGGTCTTAAAAATTACTTAAGGGAGATTTAAAGTTCTTTGTAAGAAAAAGGCATATATCTATGTGTATATTTTCTGTTAGTGTAATGTTAGTACAGTTTCTTTACATCTTTAAATAATTCTTGATGTCTTGCATTTTAACACCATAATTTGAAATACTTGAGAATAGTGGATTTCTGATAGAAATAGCTTTGATAAAACCATTTGCTTTAAAAAAGTCTTTTTAACTTGGAGATTTCCACACTTGCCTCATCATAAACTGAATGTCAGGCTATTTGTAGAATATGCCATACATTATTTTTTTTCTTTAATGTGTGTGAAAAATGTAATATGGGAGAAGAAAGTTGGGCAAGAATTACTTTTCTTCTTTGCTAGTGGGTAGAGAAGATATTTTAATAGAATCTGTGGAACCTGCTAATTTCATCATTTCAGAGCCACTCAAATTCTTGTGAAACAGGATCAAAGATCATACTAATTGTGAAATGCAATGCATTAGATCCATTTAGAGTGGCTGATGTGTATTCCATGCATAACTGTTATAACCAATTGTTGTGTCTTGCCAGGAATAAGAAGTAGAACATGGAAGAAATAAAACAAAAGAAAATACATGCTAACTATATCTTCAGAAATGTCCTACAATATTTCTGAACTTGCTGGTGTGAGCATTTTGTTCTATTCAAAAGAAATAATTAACACAAGATATTCTTACAAATTGTGAGTCCTTTGGGGAAATGAGAAAGGGTAGCCTTGTTCCCGAATGTGAACTTGTGTTTGACTTCTGTGGTACTATAAAAATATGTCTTTCACTCCTTCAATTTCAGGGATGCCATTGCTTATGATACCAATTGCTGGATCACATCTAGAATACTGCATGCAGTTCAGGGCCACCCAGTACAGGGAAAATATTAATAAACTGTGGAAAGTTCCAGCTAAGTATGAGGTGGGTGGATGTAAAGTTTTGAAGTTCCCTTACGTAGACTCCTTCTGGAACTGGTCCATACTTCTATAGACAGCTATACTTTTCTCTCAAACTTATGTACATCAATTTAGCCTGATAGAAGGTTTTACTTGAGAAACATGAGACCTGCAGTTGGAGTATAAGTTTCTTTCAATAGACCTTAGTTGTGAGGCATTAAAGATTATATTTACAGAGAAGTGATAACCAGTGTAAATAGAGAAATAGAGATGTAATAGCTGATAAAAGCTGACAACAGCTTACGAGTGTTTAGTAAGTCAGATCTTTTTAGGTGTGATCTTCCTTCATATCAATTGAAAGGTTGGTTGACCTATCTATTATACATAAATTACCAAATGGGGTAGGTATTTAGGCAAGACAATAAGAATGACTCATGCTTTTAGAACAGCAAATGTAACTGAGGGATTGTAGAGAGAAGGCATCAAAGTACCTGTATATGCTTGTGAATAACAAACCTCATTATAGTACTCAATTTTTTCCCCTCTACAAACCTTATTTTACTTTGTTGTTCTTTTTTTTCCTTCTCTGAGAATTACTGTTTTTCACATATCCCAGGTGACCAATTTTTTTCCCCATCACCTTTTGATGTTTTTGCTTTTAACTTAAATTAGTTACAATAAATCAGGTAACACAATGTGATTACTAATGTTGGATGAGATGAGCAAGCCTCCACAGGGACTACGGAAAGGTGTTGTGGGGGTGTACAGATATGTTACAGACTTTTTTTTTAAATCCATTTAGATAGCTGATATCTTCAAAAAAGCTCATGTAGCTGACATCCACATATATTATGAAACTACCATTTATTTGTTTCTCTACCTTCCATCCATTCAATCAGATGTTTAGACTTTTAACCAGAAAAACAGTCAGGCTGTTTCTGCCATTTCCATGCCGTGTATAATGAGAAACAGAAAGCAAAAGGACAACATGCATTGGAAGAACCTCAAGAAGGAATGCACTTCCGAAATGATCAGATTTCAAAAATTAAATAGGACAGCTAGATATACTTAACAGACTGATACTAGTTATATAATGTAACATTGCAGTCATGGAAGTCATTTCCAGAACTGAGAGAAAGAAGTGAGTGGGAACAGGCCAGCATGGATTTAACAAGAATAAATTGAACCTGACTGACTTGATTGCTTTCTATCAAGAAATCTCTGGGACTGAAGACCAAGGGTGAGCAGTGAATGCATGATAACATTAATTATTTCAAAGATATGCAAAAGTCAGTATTTTAGCTGTCTCTATATTAATTTCTAAATCCACATTCTTTACCCCACTTCTCACCTACATCACAGTTAGTCTTAACATTTCTACTTTTCAAAGTTTTCATAGTACAAAAAAACACGTGTATTTACACACGAGTATAAATTCACATGACAGTGAATAATGGGTAATTGTATTTTCTGTGCAGTTTATTGTGCTCTCTGTAATGTCAGTCATTATTCTGTCTGACATAGTATTTTCAGATTGATGTATTTAAAATTAATGAGGCATTTCTTTTCTCAGTGAAGAAGCTAATAAAGAACATTTTTCCTATGAATTATGTAGATGAATTAATAAAATCAACTTAATTTTCAGAGTTTTGTGATTTTCTTCTTTCTAGCAATGCATCCTGACATTTAGAGGTTGAAAGAGCTGCAGTGACTGGAATACTACATCATAATGAAAAAATGTTTATTAGAAAAGTAAAAAACATGGTGTCTTCAAGGAATAATAACAAAAAACTTAGTGATATACATCAGCTTTTCAGTGTAGAGAAACAGGATGAAAGTTACTTCGTTACATTATTTTTATTTTTTTTTTTTTTTAACAGGGAAGAATTTAGGAGTTCTATTATCCACATAATTGAATGTGGTTTCCAAAACTAACAGATTTTTTTTTTGCTTTTTGAGAAGATTGCTGGTATACTGTAGAGGTAATTTCAACAGGTGGAGAACATAATCTTGTATGTCAGAACTGTGGTGTGTTGCCCAATTGTATACATTTTTCTTATCTTCATACAGGTGTGTTGGGTGAAGAGGCATATATGTGACAGATGCTGATTGCAGAGAATCACATACAACATGAATATGGCTGAGAGAACCTACAGATTCTGGAATAACATGAGATGAAATTTGATATTCACCTTGAACTGTAAATTGTTTCATGTGCATCTCTCTTAGAGCACAAGAGAATAGACAAAAAACTGGAAATAAAATTAATAAAAAAGTATACAGAGGTTTTGTTATATTTTTACTATTTGAAAATAATTGTGCGAACCTGCTGCTCATCATAGCAAAATTTTCATATAAAAAGGGGGAAAGGTCTTCAAATCACATCTCTCAATATCAATCTTGGAAATAAAATGTACCCTTTGATCTCCTAGTGAGGTCTATGTATGTAACAGATACACTAGGATATCGTAACTTTGTAAAGTCTTCAGATAGAATCATAGAATGGTTTGGGTTGGAAGCGACTTTAAAGATTATATAGTTCCCAGACCCCTGCA
>NW_009926907.1:0-30261 GCF_000696875.1 Nestor notabilis | reverse complement strand
GAGGTTGCTCAAAGTCCTGTCCAACCTGGCCTTGAACACTGCCAGGGTGGGGCAGCCACAGCTCCTCCGGGCAACCTGTTCGAATGTCTTGTCACCATACGTTACATACAAACAGAATGTTTTAATGTAATGACACCAGTTTTATGCATTTTTTAGAATATATTTTTCCTAACAAAATTATTTTCTGAACATTATTTACTCCATTATATTTGTGCTTGGGAAAATCTATTGTTTTCCATCTGTTGTTATTTTCATCTGATGGCCCTTTTAATGAAGAATCTCCATCCCTGTCCCAGTTACTTGATTTCTGTAAAGAATGGCTGTCTACACCAGATTAACATGGGGGTATTCTTTGGTATCTTGGGAAATTAGGTTCAATTGTATTCCAGTTTGGCACTGGTTTTGAGCATAGCATCTTCACTCTCGGATTGCTTACAGAATTATTTCCAGGAAATAAAGCAAGCTCAGTCTGACCATTCTGCAAAGCAGCCACTCTGAACTCCAAGCTCTCAACGGGCTCATTAGCTTAGATACAGTACTATGTTAGATACAGCTCGATGTCTCCAGTTAGGAGCTGGCTTAGGGCAATAGTGTGCCCAGCAGATATGTCTTTAACCACATAAATCTGCTTATAGTTAATAATAGTTCAACTTTTGTAAAATATTTCACTATATGCATGTGTATATATATACACTTCCAAGCATATATTTGACTGTTCTGATCTGGATGATAAGGTTTGGATTTTAATGATTTATGCAATAATTTCTGTAATCTGAACTGTTTAGCCAAAAGTGTGTTTACATATTAAAGTATTTGCACATGTAATGTCACAGTATAAACTGGAACAAATAGTAGTCTTATGAAAAAGTGTCATGGTTCAAGCCCAGCCAGCAACTCGGAACCACGCAGCTACTCGCTCACTCCCCACCCCCTTCTTCCTCCCCCTACTCCCAGAAGGATGGGGAGGAGAATCGGAGGAATGTAACTCCCACGGGTTGAGATAACAGCTCTCCAGTAACTAAGGTATAACACAAACCACTACTGCTACCAATAATAATGATAATGATAAGAGGAATAACAAGGGGAGAGGACACAACCGCTCACCACCCGCCGACCGATACCCAGCCCGACCCGAGCAGCGATCTGGGCCTTCCGGGTAACTCCCCCCAGTTTCTATACTGGGCATGACGTGCTATGGTATGGAATACCCCTTTGGCCAGTTTGGGTCAGGTGTCCTGTCTCTGCTTCCTCCTGGCTTCCCCTCCTCCCTGGCAGAGCATGAGACTGAGAAAGTCCTTGGTCAGAGGAAACATTACTTAGCAACAATTAAAACCATCGGTGTTATCAGCATTGTTCCCAGGCTGGAAGTCCAAACCACAGCACTGCACCAGCTACTAAGAAGGAGAAAAAATGACTGCTGTAGCTGAACCCAGGAAAAAAAGTGAGTAAATAATCTATTTCTTAACACAGAAATTCTAGCAGAGGTGTGTGTAATGAGTAACACTTGGTTCAATGTTTTACATCTAGGGTAAGTCAGTCTTGCTAGTGATAAAGCAAGCTAAATTACTTCAGTTCTCATCTTCCATCACATTCCAAAGAGTCCAGAAACACTGACAAGTTATTTCACAGTTTATTGGGAAGGAACTGGAATAAATCATGCAAAAAGAATCATGAGTTTGTTTGTAGACAACTTTGCAACAGCAAAGTGCAGTATCTGCGAGGAAATGGTTGCTGTCAGATACAGCTTTTCATTTTGATGGCCTACACTAGGTAACTTTGAGCACTTTAATCCTCTGAGCTGACTTTGTAATGAATTAACATCCAAAAAGGATTACATGCTTAACTACCATCAGCTGTCTCACTGAACTTCTTTGCAAAATTGTAAACTTCAGAGAAAGCAACATTGTAAAAGTCTTCTTATAATGTTAGCTCTTTTTTAGATCTTCCCCCATATCTGTTAAGGATTTTGAACCCTTACACTTAGATCCTACATACCCTTTTATTTCTTGCCTTTTTTGTTCCTTAAAGCTTGCCATTCTAAATGTCTTTCTAAATGTCATCTTGTACAGCTGCCAGCTATACAAGCATAAGTGCAGACTAACTCCTCTAACTGTTGCGTATTAAATTTACACTGAATATAGATGATCCTGCCATTGAAACAACATCTGGGCTACTACATTCCTATTTAGTTCTGCCAAACAGTTTTGAGCAACAGTGTGAATAGAGAATATTTTTCTACTAAATATGAAGTAATTAATCTTCATTGCTCTGCATGTGTAGTTATGCAAATATCACCTTTGGAAACTTACTGCATTGATTATGGAAGAGAATACAGGTGATGCAGTGCTCTCACTAACTTAAATATACAAAAGACAGTTGTGGGAGTGACAGTAGTACTGATGATGGTAATGTTCCTACATATTTCTAATCTTCCTAGGAATATATCAAATAAGCAAAACGTAACTTTTTCTGCCTTTTAGTATTCTTAAGCCATTTTGAGTTCAAATTATGAACAGTTTGAGAGAGGGGGCTGTCTCCTCCAAATTGGAAAATCTTCCTGTTTAGGATCTCCTAAAGCATCTTAAGAAATATAATTTAATATACAGCATTAAAAAAATCAGCTCCAGTACATTAATTAATCTGATACAGATATTAGAGCATTTAGGAGTACTGCTCTCGTCTCCGAGAGCAGCAGAGAAGCAGCTTCTAGAAATTAAGATAATCAAATCACACTTCTAAATCTCAAAACCAGTGTTGATTAGAATTTGCCCTTTTGTACAATAGGATGCAGCAAGCTGGATTACACTTCCAATGAAGTTATGATCTCAGCCACAATACTGGTGTAAATCATTAGTGATTGCAGTAATTAATGAAAGGCATTGTAGAGGACACTACTATCTAAAATGTAGACTGTTGGAGGACTAAAATGAAATTTAGAATAACTGTTTAGTTTTAGACATAGAAGCTTATTGGCTCTGCTCTGTATATGTAAAAGGAAGGGAATGGTAATTTGGTTTGGAAGGGGTGTCCAGAGGAATTCTAGTGCAAGTTTTTGCTATAAACAGGTCTGTTTAGACTAGGTTGCTCAGAGCTGTGTCTGCTGCCTCAAATCGTATTGCTGTGTGCTCCCAAGAAGGGTCTAGCACTGCCTTCACTGTATCTTCCAACTACATAGCTGTAGACAAAAGTGAGCCCTCTTGTTGCCTGAGCCTTCTCCAGGATGAAAAGGCAGAACTCTCAACATTTCTTCATAAGTTATGTTCTCCAGCCCTCAACCATCCCAAGATGGTGGCCTTCCTTTGCACTTATTCCAGTATATCAACATTATACTTGTACTGGAGAGCTCCAGACTGGATGCTGTACTCCAGATACACTTGTCTGGACTGGCTGGCTACACTCTTGACAATACAACCCAGGGTGTTTGGGGGCTTCTTTGATGCAAAGGCATGCTGCTACTCATCTTGTCTTCTGCTGTGACCTCCAGACCCTTTTCTGCAGAGCTGCTTTCTGCACAGTCAGACCCCAGCCTTTGAATCTGGCAGTCCAGAAAATTTTCTATCTACCTCATTGCTTACCCAGCCTGTAGCTCATGGATGTTGTGATAACAAGCAGTTGTTGTGACAGCAACTAGAGGAGACTTTCAGAGACCTTGCTAAAATCAAGTTATGAACATCTGCTGCCCTTCCCTTGCCCACAGCACCAGTAACTTTATCACAGAAGGCCGTGGTCCTGATCAGGCATGACTTGCCCGTGATACAACCATGCTGGCTGTTGTCAATCATGTTGTCTTTCACATCTTTAAAATACCTTAGAAAAGGATTTGCTCCATAGCGTACCCTGAGACAGAGTTAAGGGTCTTTGCTCTTCTTGAAGATATGCATTGCCTTTGCATCTTTCCAGTCAACAAGAACATCCCCTAGTTGTTGTAATCTTTCAAAGACAGTAAAGGGTGGGCTTGCAATGACATGGGCCAGCTCCTTCAGCACCCTTGGATGTATCCCATCTGGTACTTGGGACTTGTGCATGTCCAAGTGGGTTATGTGATGCTGAACTTTTTTCTTCTGCTACATTCTCCTTACCTTTCCTTTTGCTACTGATGCACACACCTTTCATTTTGATTTTCTCATTTTCCCTTGGTAATTCCAGTTTCAGCTGACCTTTGGCTTCCCTGACTCCGTTTCTTTATGTGCAGGCTATGTCTTTGTACTGCTGCTTCCACCTTATGTCCCACCCACTTTTCTTCATCTCAGCTTGGACAGGAGCTCCGTGTTCACCCATGCTGGTCTTCTGTCATACTTGCTTGCTTTCCTGCACAGTGGAAAGGACCATTCCTCTGCTCTGAGGAAACTGTCCCTGAAAATCAGACAGGTCTCCTGCACCCCTTTGCCCCCTTGAGGCACCTTCCCAAGAAATGCTGCCAAGCAGGTCCCTGAAGAGGCTAAAGTTTGCTTTTCTGACGTCTGGGATTGTAGTTCTGCCGTCAGTCTTGCTCACTTCCCTCTACAGTATGGGGGTAACTGTAGATCATACTCTAAGGATACTGTGATTGGAAATATAGCTAATAAAATTAGCTGTTGCTAAGAGTTATAGCTGTGAAAGTATTACAGATAATGTAAATTAGTTTACTAGAGAAATATTTCTTATAAAAATATTGAGAAAGATGACCTCTAGACGGCACAAGAAGGAAAGCTGTAATGATTTTCCCGATCTACATATTATATTTATATAATGTATAATGCTAGTTTACTCCTCTGAAATTGCATGCTAAATAACTAGAAACTGGGTTTAATTAATGGTAAAATGGTCTCTGCACCCAGAAAAGAGAAAGGAAGTAATACTCAGATTGAATTATTTCAAGGGGGATAGATCACAGACTAGGAGCTTAAAAAGATGAGTAAGGATGCTACAAAGACATGATCTTTCCCATGCTACAAGATTAATTTTAGTTCTGAGTTTCAGAAATGTGTGTCTAAAATGGTGTAGGATAGTTCATTTGGGTTTGGACTATGGGAATGAAATACCTTGTTTTTAAAAAACGTTCTTATGATTGACGACTTGGTATTTTCCTCCTATCCCCCTTTTTCTAGTATAAAATAGAAATGGTTAGTTCTTCCTGATTTTATCCACTCTTTCTGTTATGGACTATATTAATGCATTTTTCAGGGTCACTATCTTTTTTTAAATATACATTCCAAACACCCTCCTCACATTGTTACGCAGTTTGTGTTATTTTCCTCATGTGTCCTTATGCTTACCTTACCAATTTTCTTCAATTTGTAGTTCCTGATTTGCATTCATTAACATCGTTATCCTTTCTGTCATTCATTGTAAATTTTTAATTTGGCTGCATGTTTAATCCGGTGTGATTTTTTTTTAATTCAGTGTTATCTCTTCTTTGTATATCTTGTAAAAAAACCTTAAGTGATTTCTACATATCAGAGCATTTGTTTCTTTTTTCAGATGATGCTTGCTGAATTTGTGAAAGTACTACTTCTTAAAGTACCATGTCTGTGTTATTTCAGCAAAAAAAATATTTTTTTTTGCTGTTTTTGACCAAGTTTAAATCATGTTCTCTTGTTTCTGAGATACCACAGATTATCCTTAGGGAGGGAGTTTTTCCAAACCCTTTGAAAATAGGAAGACAGATTTCAATGTTTTACCTCTTGCTGAAGGTCAGATGTGAGAGGGATACTGTGGATGTTTCAATGATGAAAAGATTCAGTCAGGGCTTGCATCATTTTATACACTAGAGAACTCTCCATGAGATACATACCTATAAAAAAACCACAGTTTTGGTTCTGCCACTCCCAGACTCACTTGTCAGTGTTGTGATGAATTCTAATTCTTAGCAGTGAAGAATGTACATTCTGGAATGTAGTATGCTACATCCAATGAAAGGGAAATTTGTAATGAGAGGATCTGTCTGTCAAAGACTTCTGAAAATTTTATACCAGAACTGACATTAACATCGATTAACAAGAGGTAACGAATCACTATTTATCATACTGAAATTACTTGTGATAGCATAGGCACTTTCTACTCACTACAGATAAATGTTAAAGCAAAGCATATTTCCCGACTTCCATCCTGTCCTGTTTGCTGCAAAGGACACCAGCAAGTCTGAATTGCACTAACCTGACAACAGCACTGCAGGGTAAAATGGCATATATGCTGAGGGAATCATCTGACCTGCAGACTCAAAACGTTATGGCAGACTGAAGTTTTCTTCCCTGCCATATTTCAGATGCTGACTGCTCAGGCTTGAAGTTTTGATTCAAGCACAGATGTGATCTGACAATTACTGTCTGTAGGAGGCCTGTCTTGAGAAGGAGGAGTATTATGTCTTCAAAGGTACTGATTGTCCTTTGGATAAATTGCCAGAATTGCTTTCTAATCACTAGTTGAGGCCTAAACTCCTTCTAAATATTCCAAAGAACATTTGTCTTTATAAGCAAACTAAATATTTCTCATATATATTTTTTTCCCATCCCTCCCCCCTTTCATTCACAAACTGTGATTAAATGTGCAGTTTGTCAGTATAACATATATGGAATTTTATGTGCGAGTTTGTGTAATTTATATTATATGAAGAAATTGCATTTCATGAAATGCAAGTCACACTTGAATATACATTATCTCTTCCCTACCTTTGGAACTTTTAATGGTCTCCATTTTGCTCTCAAACCACAAGGTTAATACTTTGATACCCTTTCTCATAACCCAAAGAATTACTGTTACTGCTGTCTTACATATTCCTTCAATACCAAATCTAAATGGAAGGAAAAAAATATCTTTTTCTTTTAGATATTTGCATACATAGTCAGCAACAGAAAAGAAGTGTGAGTAAAATTATACCAAATAAACCCTCCTTCTATAAAAAGTGGTATGAAATAATAACTAAATACGATTTTTGCATGTAAAATCAATTTAAGAAAAATAAAAAAAATGATTCTGCCTCCAGTGAGGAGTGAGATGTGCTGTTATTCAAGCATGTGTTTAACATAATCTGTTTCATAATATGTTTTATTTTTATACCTATACATTTAGTAAGTTTAGTAAGATATTAAATAGTATATAGAAAGACCTTTGTCTTTTAATTTTTTTGGGTTTTCCTCATGTTTTTTCCTCTTTGTTGTGTCATCTCCTTTATATATGGAGTAACAGAGATTCAAGCTCTTTTTTTTTTTTATAATTATTATTCTGCAAGGCATAAGAAGAATGCTTTGACAGAAAACTTTCTCCCCCTCCCCCTCTTTGAAGAAGGTATAGGGTTTTTTACTCATTTGTACCAATGTAATTATTTAGAAAGAAATTTGTTTAACCAGTGCCAAGTAGCCTAAAGATAACAGTTGTAGTACAGGCAGGGATGAAGCACTGTCTCTCCTTCAGTTGGTTATAGAAGTATTTTGGTTCTTTTTCAAACTGATTTCAAAAATAGTTATGAAGTAAAATCCACCATGTATTTAAAGTATATAGTCTGGTCTGTTAAAAACATAACTGATTTTTCTTGATACAAATATGTTTAAGGGGTAAAATATGAAACTTCTGTTTGATTTTGTTATTATCAGTATAGCTTCATAAGTGGCTCTGTTGTATTAGTGTTTTATAGAAAGATTAATACACCACATCATTCCCACTCCCCCCCACCTCCGCCCCCCATTCCTCCTTGTTTTCCAGAACAAGACTAGGAACATAACATAAAAAGAAAAAGACAAAAAAGTGCACTCTTTGCTAGGTAGGACACATTTTTGACCTGGAGGAATTCTCAATGGTAACTGCTACCTGCTGCTGCCACCCAATATCATGACCTTGGCATTTCTTTATGAGAACAACTGCTTTACATGCATAGAATTAAGAAAGCTCAGGGAAAAAAATATCAGAGTTGAAAGAGTTTCTGATCTGGGAAGACTAACACTAATAAACTCCATAAGGAAAAATAATAATAATAAACAAAAAACAAACACCCCACAAACCAAACCCAACAAAAAATAACACCAAAAACCCAAACAAAAAAACCCCAAACAAACCCCACAAGGTATTACAACCTTTTTCTTAAGGCTTTGGTTTAGTACCTGCCTATTAGCAATACTGAACATGTCTAGAATATTTGTGATGGTCAAGAGACCGTTTTTGTGTTTTTTTTCAAAACAACTCAAAAGATAGAAGGAAATGACAGGTCGTTATCTCTTGGGCAAATAAATGGCCGGGCGGGGGGTTTAGAGCAGGGATCCTGCTCCACCAAGGCGGGGGATGCTTCCCTGTGTTGTCTGCCCTGAGGCCATGAGGATCAACTGCCCGGGCAACAAACTGCCTGGAGACAGCGCTAACGACACTGCGGCGGCGCCCATCACGGCGCAACGTAAACTGGATATGGGGCTCACCAGACCGTCTGCGAATGAATCCCCACCAGTCGGAGGGTTCCAAGAGAGCCTGACCCTGTAAAAACGCAACCGGCCCGCGGTCTGCCTGCCTCCCTTCAGTTTGGGTACGAGCAGAGTTAACTGCGTGCAAGAATCACAGCTGACTTTCCACTCACTGACCGAGTGATCCATCGCTGGATCCGTGGGTGGGTGATCCTATTTCACTGTTTTCTTTCCTTTTTTCTTTCCTCTTCTCCTTCTACTTCGTATCTTTGATAAGACTAAGAACTTGCCAAGATTTTGTTTTTCCTGACACGGTTTTAGGGAGGTTTACTGTAAAATTAATTGTTCTTCCAGTTTTCAATCTTTGGAGGGCCTGTGGTTTCTCCGGCGAACTGCACAAGAGTATTGCAAAAGATCACCTCCCGCTGACCCGCCGAGCGGGATGGGACAGTATTACACGTGGAAAAAGAAAATATCCCGGAGACGGACTGACTATATCCTCCCTCAGTTTAGGCGTGATCACATGCTTCGTAAAATAGAAGTTGTTATCATCTCTCTTTGAACATTATTATGAAGCATAAAGTTCAAAAGAAACTTACGTCTTTCTGATATAATGATAAATGTTACAAGGATCCGAAGTATTTATGATTTTTGCTTGAGAAGATCTTTTATGGTCCTTGCAGTAACACATCGTCTGGAAAGCTAGATGGTTGCAGTAACTTAGTCAGTATTGGCTTTTGCGCGTGGATGGAAAGTCAGGGTAGTTTCATTGCTTAATGATATAAAGGAAGATTCTAAGTGTAAAGTGGTGCTTTTCATGTGTAAGCTGAAATGGTATATAATTTTGTATGGCTACTGAGTTTATGTCATTCCTTCTTTTGTGTAGATAGTGTGAAGAAACTGATAGACCTCTGGGTGAGACAGTTTGGCTGGCCTGTTATTATAAAAATGAAGAAGGACATGTATCTGTACTCTACTGTACATATCTTCTGGTCGCTTTGATTTTATTGCTGTACACGTAAACACAAAGATTCAGATACTGTTCACTAGATTGTTTTAACACCTTTGCGGACCTTGAGCAGGAAGGTCAGTTCTGCATATGCAAGCACATTGCCTATCATTCTGGATGATAATTTGAAGTGAGGGGGAAAAAAACCGGAGGGCTCAGTTGTTCATTGTGATTGTGAAGGCTCACAATCATTTGGTGATTTAAGTAATATTAATGAGTAGTACTCATGTAATAAGTCCAGAGAAAGAGAAAAGGTGGACAAATATGTAGTTTATTTTCTGTTTTAGAAAATACTCTAATAAAATTTCAGCAGTGTGCAGGCAATAACTTGTAATCTGAAAATCATTGCCTGAAGAAGAGAAAATCTGCCCCACATCTCAGATTTCAGGCTGCCTAGTGCACTGGTAGTAACATGCAGCCATATAACTTTTGTGGTCAACTTTGGCAAAGATCAAGAAGTCATGCATATCAGGGAGTCTGTACTTCAGTGACAGTTTTATGAAACTAGGTGGCATCCTCAGATTTTGTGCAACAGCAGGACATTGGCTGGTACATGTTGCAGGCCTCTAAAAATAAATTTTCTTTAACTGTTTCTACAAAAAAACATGAGAAAAAGAAGTACAAATAGCAAAATACTAAAAAAAAAAAGCTTATATAATAGGACATGTTTAGGAAAAGCATGTGTTGAAAGTAATTCTGTTTGTCGGGGGCTGGGTGCTTTACTGTTCACAGTACAGAATATTTTTGTGACAGTGATTACCAATGCCATTATTTCAAAGAAATTACTATAGTTCAGTATTTTATCTTACCACTGTGGTAATGCAGAATATGTGGGTTGTATGCTTTTTTCATTAAGGGTCTTCTGTTCAGAGTGTTTTCCAGAAAAAAAAAGAAATGTGGTTTCAGTTACATCCTCAGCTCAAAGATTCAAACACCCAGTTCTACTTTCCAAGTCTACATGCAAGGTGAGAAGCTAAGAATTGAGTATGCATAGCACTGTCCCTACTGATAGCATGAGCCTGGGCAGAAAGATTTTTGTAAGTGCTGGAGCATGAGAGAGACTCCAGCTCACCTTTTAGAGTATTCACTGTGGAGAGGGAGTCTTGGTTCCAGATCAGAGCCAAAAGGCAGGAACTGACAAGTCATAGGTTTTAGCTTGATGTATTAGAGCTATTTGCTTGTTGAGCATCAGATTCTGCTAAAGTCTCTGGTGATGGTGGGTGAAAATCCCATTTTATTCAGCTCCTGCATATAATTTTAACTGCTGTGGAAAAGACAGAGCTTTGTGCTATGGAGAGCAAAAATCTTCACTCTTATGCAGCTGCTGCTCAGTTTCATGTCTGAGTTCTGCTTGGATTTAGGTGGAGAGAATTTACAAGAGCCCAGCTTGCCATAAACCAGCTGACTTTGATATTTGTCTTATGGATGAAAAGTCATTGTTTTAATGATGAAAAATCGTTCTCTGGATTTCCAAGTGGAACTATGCTCATACTGATTTTGGTTCCTGCTATAATAATGAAGAAAGAAACAATTGATCTTTGTTTTCTGTTGTCAGGTTGATAAGAAGTGCAAACTAAGCTCTGTGTTTTTAGGTATTAATGTTTGCTAGCATGTTATGAACAATACTCTGCAAATATACCCTAGGTAGTAGGACTACAGATGCTAATGTTAGTAATTAATGGTATCAAGTTAATCATAATTTTAAATGCTAGGTCATTTTTTATTGCAGTGAAGAACACTGGCAGTTTTCCCATGGTAAGCTGTTTGGAAGAAGTGAAAATTTTGTGATCATTCTTGTTTCCAAATATTGGAGAAAATTGCAACTGTTACAGAAATATGCTAGAGAAAATACCTCAGGCAATATTTCCTGTTTAACATTTACAAGTCATTAGAACAGTGAAAACTCATTATGTATCTTAATACATACATGTTTCTATTAGAAAGGTAGACAGATGTACTTGATCTGGAAATGGTACCTGTTGATAACATTAAAAGGGAGGTCTGATATTTCAGAACACTGAACTGACAGAATGGCTGTCATGGGATGTATACAATATGTTAGTAGTCTAACCTGGAAGTCCAGTTTAGCAGTATACTTAAAACATGCTGGACTTTAAATGTCACTGAAATTAAGAGGCATTAAAGATTGAGCTTAACCTGAAGCAAATAGTTGATTACTATGCTTAGTCATTATCTATGTAGGTGGTTTTTTCATTGAGTGGAAAAGATTATGTAGGAAGACCGGTTCTGTAAATATTCTTGTAAACTCAAACCCCAGACTTTGGTGGCAGATAAAGTGAATATCAATGATATTGTTGTTTTTCTCCTTCCTGTTTACTGTCACAAATGATAATGAAAGTTTGGAAACGGGTGTGATTACAGAAATGTAAGGGTAAGAGCAGTGACATGATGGTGCTATGATTTCTGAAACAGAAATTTGTAGTCCAGCTTTTCCATTCTGTGTGCCTATCAATGCTATCTGGTGTTGCTGATTTCACTCAATAGCCCTCGTTATTAAGTTTTACCACCTTGGTGGTTTTTTTTTTAATAGGCTACCAAGAACAAACTTTTCTTTGTGTATATTCAGGTTTTTGTTTTGCTTAGCAAATTTTTACGTAAAATTAATTTCATGGGTAGGCTTTCAGTAATTCTAAGGACTAAATTCTTTTTAGAAAAATATGTTGGAACTCCAGAGCAGATACGTGTTTACTAAGATACAGACTGCTCCAGAACTATTGAAGGTGCCAGTCATGTGGAGAGTGTTGCTTGTATTACATCACCTAAGAGTATCTCTGTTTGGAAATGAAAAGAATTTTTTCAAACAATTAACCTGAGAACATGGTAAATGAAGCTTCCAAGAATTAAATACCTCTAACCAACTTCATCATAGTAATTTTTGTTAATGTCATTCGCAGTAATTGTAATACTAAAAGAAAACATATTGGCAGGTGTAAGGAGATAGATATTTATATTGCATTTATTATAAACATTAAAACACAGGAAGCTATATGGTTTTTCTTTTGTCATCGGCCTTAAAGATGATTATTTGCTTGTTCTGTCTTGTTGTAGGTTGCAGTTGCTAGTGATTCATCATCGAGTCATCTCAATAATTTCTTAGCTGAATACCTAATTCTGCTTTTTATATAAATACAATTTCTGTTGATATCATTGACATTTGAGTCTTTGTGCACTCATTAAGCCTGCACACTGTTTAAACAATGATGTCATTTGATTATTAAGAAAAGAAGCTTTCAGGGTTCAGTATTTCTGTACATATATTTTGTGGGATGTTTGTTCATTATATACTTTAAATTTTGGAAGCCAAAATTGTCATGTTATTGGAATTCCTATGTAAGGAATTGAGTAATTTTCAAAAGGAGTGAGTGGATGGGTGGGAAATCTAAAGTTATAAAGGCAGAAATGGAAAATTATCATTATGGTGATGGGGTTGAGTTGTTATATGTCTCCTTTTCAGATTATCTGTCTAATGTAGTTAGCTATAGTAAGCAAGTATTTGATAGTAACAACCTAGTTAGTGGAAGGTGAACCTTCCACTGTGGGTAGGAAAGGAGACCATCTTCTGTAGCTGGCCAGCCTTGTCAAGTGTGACTGAGAATGTTAGGGCAAAATGCTAACAAATAGAGACTACTTACTTTTTCAGACTGAGAAGAACTAGCTGGGGAAGGAATTAATGTAGGAAATTCTTCTAAAGTGTCACAGAAACATCCTATAAACAGCTAGAATTATGGCAGTCTTCACTGCTAGATCTTCACTTACCACCTCACCCCCACTGAAATCTTTAAAATTCAAACTCCTTTGTAAAACAGCGTTGAGTTTTCTGTGCTACGACTAGAGTGAGCTTTATCTGGTAACTATTTTATGAAGTTCCTATTAATGATAAAAATCATGATTGATATTAATTTCATCGACCCATGCTTGCTGTACATTTGGAACTTGAAATGCACACTCAGGTTTGGCATTAGATGCAAAGTCAGTACTCTGGAAAAGGAATTCTAACCTGTGTGAACTGTAAGATTCTCTGTGGTTGCGCATAAGCAGCAGTGCAATTTTGGTTCTTATTTAGTACAAATTTTGTAGTAACAGAGAAATACTGAAAGTTAAGAAAGCGCTCGGGCCAGGATAATTGGCCTGTCATGCATTCTTATTTTGGCAGTCACCCTTACCTAATATGCCAGTGCAGCAGGGCGTGATGTGCTGTCAAGATGATTTTATAAGCCTGGGAAATTTCAAAGACAGTATCTTACTGCACAGGTTTTTTTTATTTATCAATACACTTCCAAGGAATTGTTTAAATATGCTCACTAATCTGTTTGCATAGTCCATTGGAGTTAGTAAGCACAGCAGCATCACAATGTTTGTTTCCAGCAGCTTGGAGCTGGCAGCATACAGGGACCTACTGAGAGCAGATAGCCGAGGATCTGTGACTGATTAGCTTTTAGTTCCTTGACTCCGTATTTTTAGTTTGCATAATAATGCCTCATGGCCTTGATCTTGATTAGATCATCTGACTGTTATAAAAATATGAATACTAATTGTGGAGAACTTTTTAAATTTTAAACCTGCATTTTTTTTTTTCTGAACTGTGTCAAAGAACCGGGAGACAGCTCCCATGTTTTGCTCAAGATAAATTGCTGAATTCTTAATTTGCAAAGACAAATGCTTTGGTGCTTAATGCGCTCTCTTCAAGATTAAATGACAGTGAGAAATACAGGTAAACCTATTCCTCTCTCCCTTGACAGACAAAACTAAAAAAATCCTACCAATCTTGTATATAATTACAGATCATGATGGAAGGGTACTGCAAGTTCTCATATTATTAGCTCAACTCAAATGTATTAATACAGATCCCACAATTTGTGCTGAAGCAATCTGTATCTTACCATTGAATGAGGATTTCAAGGCCAGGTTAGACGGGGCTTTGAGCAACCTGGTGTAGTGGAAGGTGTCCCTGCCTATGGCAGGGGGTTGGAACTAGATGATCTTTAAGGTCCCTTCCAACCCAAACCATTCTATGATTCTATGATTCTATGATTTACTATGAATAGGCAATTATAGGAATATGACTTCATCTAATGTCAAGCCTCACAAATCTATTGATGCATGAGGAGGGTTCCATATATGGGTTGAATCTCCTGGATCACCTTAATGTGCTGTTGTTCATGTGTGAAGGAGTCTGATGCTTTCTTGGAGCATCAGACCTACTCTGTATCCACAATGACTATACAGCACAGGTTATGGCCATTGCATCTAGTATTTTTTGAAAATGTCCGACATACTTCTGATGTCCTACAGCTATGGTGTACGGACCTTAGATGTTTTGGGATGAATGGCAGCCACTGGTGAAATGTTTGATGCTATTAGCTATGTAATAAGTATCATATGGGTAACTTGCACATCTGAAAATCCAAGGCAAACATACCAGTTCCTCAAATTGCACAGAAATGTTTTTCTAGATGGAAACCAAGCACAAGTGAGTTAAAGTAGTGCTGTGCAAGTGAAGAAAAAGCTGCTCAGGCTATGTGTTACAAATATGAACAGGCTTGCTTTCTTCACCATCAGAACCAACCAGTTAAGGATGTTCTAGTAATTAAAGGTGTGGGGTTTTTTTTGTTTGTGTGGTGTTTTGTTTTTGTTTTGTTTTGTTTTGTTTTGTTTTGTTTTTTGGTTAGTTGGTTAGTTTTTTTATCTATAAAGACTTGAGAAATAAAAGATTAATGAACACAGGGATAGGGAGAATAGTACTGTATTTAAACAGAGAGCCAGACCCTCCTTCCCCTTTTACTCTGCATGACTTTTAAGAATAAATGATCAGTATATAAGATATCTTTGGAAAGCATTTTGCCAACTGAATAAATGTCATATTTGCACTTTGGTTGGCAGCAGGAAATTGCATTTACCTATGAATGGGAATACAGAGTAATTTGCTCTTTTTTTTTACAAATGTCTTATAAATATTCAATGAATTCAGATAAAAAGGAGAGAGTGTCTATAACCATTACTCTGTAATAGTTCTGTGGATGCAATGTGGGAACAGAACTCTTTGGGGGATGCTACCTTGTTACTTCCTATTGACACTGGGGTTGTCATCACCAGCGTTAGGTGGAGCTGCAATAGCTTAGACATCACCTACAGCAAATCTTCTGTGATACTGTGACTAGATATAGCTGTCTACCATGTTTTACCAAGGGTAATTAAATAGAAATAGGTCTTGCGTTCTATCAAGTGTAAAATGCAAGATACCAAGTAACTTTTTCTCAGATAAAGCTTGCAAACTGAGGGATGTAATTTTGAGCAGGAAACAGGAAGACTTTAAATCACATGGCATTTGTGGGTTATGTGTTTAGAGCTGAATTAACACATTGCATAGTCACGAATAAAAGGATATTTATGTTGTATTTATGGATTTTACATTTTTTGTGCATGTTTGGCTATTTGTTTTGATATTGCCATTAATCTGTCTTTTCAGAGGTTTCTTATATCTCAAGGCTGGTAAATGAGCTGATTCAGAGATGAGCTGATCTCAGTATTGCATTTATAACAGAAATGCTCTGAAGATGCTTTGCCAGAAGTCCTGCCTTCCCCTGTACATAGGAAGTTTTCCCTGAGCTGGGCAGGCATCTACAGAAGTCTGCACATCAGAAGCTGATTGTCTAAGGCCCTAAGTTACAATTAATGACAAAATTCTTACCTCTAAACATCTCTAAGCTCTGCTGGCAGAGTAGTGATAGACCGTGCTTGCTGGGGTAAGATTACAAATTTGTATGTTACTAGTTCTGGATAATTGCATGTTGAATTTTGAGTGCGCTTTAAATTCACTTCATGCCAGCATAACTGTGCAAAATATGCAACAGAGTAGAACCAGTCTGTCCTAGCTAATAGGAGATCTCTTTATGTGTATCCATGTCTTTAGGTTTGTTCTAGGATTGCATCAATAACGATCTTTTTATTTACCAATGTAATAATTTATATAAATTTTCATAATCTATTGCTTTTGATTCCGTAAGAGACTAAAGTAAGAAAGTATCTGTTAATAGAAAAAAAACAAACCCCACAATGTTTTGTTTGTTAGATACTTTCCTGTATCTTTACTTTCAAATTTTTTCATCTCTTTTATAAACACTTGTCTTCAATAACATTTTAATAACAGTACTTTGGATGTTTTAAGTCTCCATAGGCAATGTTGATAATTATTTGCACTGGTTCTTAAATACATTAAGATATATTGCTTTTAATTCTGATAAAAATTCCTCTGGAATTATTGGAAGGTTGTTTTTTTGGGTTTTTTTTTTGGGTTTTTTTGAGTTTGGACTTAAGCTTTATGATCTGTTAATTTCAGTTGTGTTGCAGGGAGTTTTGTTTGCCAAAAAAAACCTGAAAGCCACAGAATCCTGTTGTATTGATGTATATCTTTGATATTAGTAGTAGCTTAAACTAATTAGGAAATCGTATTTCCAGAAATAAGTTTCTTTTCCATTGCATTTTTCTGGTTTTACCCTATTAAAAGCATATTACACTATTAAATTTTGAATTTGGCCCCTTTGCTCTAGCTGATACTGTATCTATCACTTCATTACTTTTATTGTAAATTTCATTAAAGAGGTCAAGAAAGAGTCTTATGTTATTGTTTGAGTGTCTCTTTTTTATGAATTATTTTTTGTTAGGAATCAGTTTTAATCATTTTTGCTATTGCTTGTGTGAGTATTTTGCAGACTGCATTAATTAGGAAAATTGGCCTATAATTACTGCAGTTACCCATATCCTACCAGGTTTCAAAATTACAGAAATAATTACGATCCTAAGAGATTCAGGCAACTTTTCAAATGCTGCATTATACATGCTACACTAAATGCCATGAAAGACTTGACTAAAATATTAATGCATCTCAACTGGAAAAACCTAATGTGTCTTTCTGCAAAGAGACAGAATTATTTTGGTTGAATTTTCAGAAGTATCTTCAGTTTTGAAGGTCAGTGTGTTCTGGTTTTCAGCTGCTAAATTGAACCAGTTGATACTTGCAGAATACTGTTTCTCATAGTAAACACGTAATATCAACTGCATTTGTGTTTGCTCCTGTATAAACTTCAAATACTGAATGGAAATGTCTGTGGAGACTTTTAAGTCAAGGACAAGAGGAGAAAAAAACCTCCTCTTAGAAAATGGCATTTCTCAGAATGATAATTTCTTCAACAATGGTGAAACGTAGCTGATTTTTAACAGCCTGTATTTTACTATATGTATTTTTCTCTTTTTCTTTCATAATAATGTCTATATATGTGAAAAAGCAAATAACATGTCAAAACTATATAAAGAGTCCAGAATGACCTCTATATTTATTATTGCTGTGTTTGAGCTTTTGGATGCTAGTGTATCGCATTGCTGATATGGTCTCAGGTCCTGCAGTATAACCAGCCTGCTGATGGAAGGGGCATTATAGGGGAGAGCTGAAGACTGACTTCTCTGCTGCTTCTGGAGGAGGTAAAGCTGAGAGGGAGAGTGAAAGAAAAGCAGCTACAGAAAGTGCATATTCAGCCCCAAGACAGTACAGTGATCCAGGCTCTCAGACTTTCGCCTTTGTGTGGTTACTGAAATTATTCATTATATAGAGCCTATAAATTCCTCTGCTGAAATGATTTTTCTGTGTAAAACACAAAGATGATCCTGGCACGATTCCTAATTAAGTCTTACCTGAGTGGTTGAAAAAGTAGGCAACAGGTCTATCAGCTCCGTGCTCTCTGGATCTCTTGCATTTTATGGCAGCTCTAGCAGTGTGAATTTTCTCCCCATTTTTTTCTATTGCCAGTTGAATTTATGCATTTTCAAAAGACCTGCTTACCCCTGGATCTGTTATTTCAGAGCTGGCATAAACCATTTATTCCTATCTAGCCATAATCCCTGCCTAGCTAGACTAAGGAACATTTGGAATTTAATTTTCTTTTTTTCCCCCCATGGTCATGTTATTTTTGTGTTCACATGCTATTTTATATTTGTTTCAGCTTAACCTGTTCCATTTCTGAGACTTTGTTTGCCACCTGTCTCCTGAACAGAAGAATACTCATCTTCTTTGTCCTTTTCTGATAATTTTGCTGGGTGGGTTCATAAGACTTTCCTTAGTTTTAAAATAATCTTACTGACAGGCTTAGGAGAGAATTGCTTTACAGAAACTTCATATTCTGTGAGTGTGTAATAAATGGCTATATAGCACTTCTGTGGGGTAACATGTCACCTTTTAGAAAATTGTCCCATTCTAAAGTTGCTTATCAATTCTCATAGACTTTATTTCTTAGCTTTTTGGATTTTTACGGGTTTTGGAGTTTATGGCTGCTTGCTTATTTCTTCATCAGTGATTATTGAGAAGTGGTGGGTGTTCCTCCCCTCACTTTTTTTTCCCTGAATATTTGAAACTTTTTAAGTGCACCCCAGAGTTTGTTTGTGAGTGGGAGTTTTACTCGTCATGCCGAACAGTTTTTAGCACAGCCACAGGTTTACATTCTTGTCAGGAGCTGCTTATATAAGAGAGCTCTAAGGTCTTAACAACAGAGTTTGCATTATAAAAAAGGAGTTACAATGCACAACCAATAGAATGCATCATATTGCATGCAGTATGCTGAATTTAAAGTATGGAAATGTTAAATGAAGTATTTTTTTATAACTGAGAAGGAAAACAAGTAGGATCTCTTAAACTTCAGGGATTAAGTACTAAGAAAATTAATCAGGGTGGAAAAAACCCCCTCATGTGTTTGCAGTTACTGTTTAGTGTAGCTAATGACTTGGGTAACCTAAATAATGCTGGCATTATCAAGCTGGATTAGCAAATGTATATGCTAGCCTGACTGTTCAGCATGTCTGCACTGATGAATATAAACATCTTATGGGAAAAGGCTGAATTTACAAAGGTTTCAATCTGCATTTTTTAAGAGCACATAACTTCTTAATATTTCTGATCACCTAAGATAAATGCTAATGAACACATTTTTATTACCCAGATCATTAGATGGACATAAAATGTTCCACTGGTAAGTGTTCCTGGAAAGGATTCTTAAATGAATCGCTAAACCTTTGAGAGCTACTTCATGCATTAATTTACTTGCATTTATAATGAAGCAAGCATGGTTTGCTGGAATATACACAAGACATAGAATTCAAACAATTAAGGAACACTTTCTGCCTTTACTTACTATTTCAGTAAAACATCACTTAGATCACTTTCTTCAGGGAAGGAGAAGACTGTCTCTAGAACTGGCTGGAGAAAAAAAATGAGGAAGAATTGTATCTTTCATATGTCTGCTTCCTACAAAAATATCACTAAGGTGATATATGTGGACCAGATGAGAGTAAACTATAGCCTGCTGTATGGGACATACACTAAGAGCTGGAAAGATACATGATTCTTGTGAACTCTGTTCAAAGCAGGAGTAGAACAAAGTTCTTCACCACATGACCTACATAGCAGGATGTAGAATTAATATCTGTTGAGCCAGAGGAGATTACGTGAGGTAGAACAACTGTAAAAAGATATTTTTACATTATTCATTAGGATGGTGTTTGAATAAAGAACTCCGAATCTTTGCCTCTACAAACATCTGAATCTGAGTATCTCTCATGCTTGCATGCCACGGACCTGAGCTTACTGGGAAAGTGGAGGCTTATAGCCCCAACATGCAAACCAACTGAAACCAGCTAATGAAACTTTGAAACTTACAAGAAACTCTTTTAATCAGAACTCGGAAAAAATTGCTAAACCCTTTTGCCAACTCACCATAGTTTATTGGTGATAAAGGGATTTCTTCAAGAAAGTATAAAATTAATATTTTTTTTATGTTAGCTGCTAGATGATTGAGGAGTAGCAAATTTCCTTTGAACTGGATCTTTATGTTAAATTTATATTCTACAGTATGAAAAAATTTGCATCAGTCATGATTCAGTTTTTATTTTTTACCTAGGAAAATCATTGTATGAATGCATAGTATTGACAATACAGAAAAAATATTAATATGGACACCTGAGTGTTTTAGTGGTACAGAAAAGAACTTGAATTGGCTTTGACTGTGGTGAGCTCAGAACAAAGGGAAAAAAGGCCAGTTTCAAAATGGTAACAAACAGATGGGAGGCTGGAGTAAGGTAAACTTAGGTCTGTTAGGCCAGGGAGGGAAATAACAGTGTAAGTTCTTGGAGTGCGTCTGCAGCTGAATGAAATGTTTTATGGATTGCAGCTGCTTGGATTGTGTCATGTATCAATGGGAAGAAATTACGTGTGTGGCTAAAAGATCAATCTTAAACTCTGAAATAGACCCTGCAAGTACAATTTATTTGATCTTAAAGATATGGGAGTGAACTCTGCAATACAGAGATGTCCAGCACAGATCAATGAATCTCTTGAAAGTATGGTTACTGAACACTACTTTATTTCTTTCCCCATCATTTTCATCACTAGGATTTTCTCCTCACTATGTTTGAAATAAATATGATAGTTAAACTTTTCTTCTTTTCTTAAATTAAAAATCTATCCCTAATCTTATCTTTATTGTGGTCAAATTTTGCTTAACCTGTACCTCAGATTTCTTTCCAAAATGGATAAACTCATGTTCAGCTGAAACCAAGGGTACTAAGGAGGTTTTTTGTTTGTTTGTTTGTTTGTTTGTTTTAAGGGAGTACTCTAATGTAAATCCAATATTTTCAGTTGTGTTTGGTCAGAAGTAAACAATTATGTTAATTTATTTATTTTTTCTGTAGAAAATGTGTGACCCTTCTGTGGATGTTCTGAAGAGGATCACATTCTGAGCATCAGAAAGCACTGTGTTGTATCTACATTTATTTTTGTAGTCTGTGAGATTGTTACTTGTTTGCTTTTAAAAATAAGCATGACAGTATATAATAATTGACCTGCAAAAGTAAGTTAAAGGTTCTTTTTCATCCATCCTTTTCTCTTTTTCCAAGTTGTGCATTTCTTTGACATGCTGAGTACTCAAGAGTTACAGTAAAGTAAATAATTTCAACAATCAAATCCCACACGAGAGCCTTGTGAGAAGAGGCTTGATAGTTCCTTTTGCTTTGTTGTTTTATGTAGAGCTAGATTCTGGTTATTCTGCTGGCATTAATTGAAGTATTTCACCTCTGTTTCTCTATTCTCCACCATATTGCTCAGCAGTCAATAAAAGAGCAAGGGCTGTCTGTCAGCCTTCTCAGGCCTGTGCCCATACAGCATACAGCTGCTGCACTCATCCAGCCGCCCTCTGTCTCCAACATGAATGAGAGTTCTTGCTGAGTGTGGTGTGATCTGAAAAGTGCTGCTGCGTTGTGCTCCATGTTTATAAATGCACGCTGAATTCCCCAGCAAAGCTACTCCGAGAATCTTTCCAATATTTACCCTTACAAACCCTCTTTTGGTTATCATTGTCAAACATGGATGTCTCTTGATTAAATTAGTAGCTTCTTGCTGATTTTTTTTTTCCCCATTCATAGTCTTTATAGCAGACTGAAGAGTATTTAAGTAGCATTTTGGCAATATTAACATTTGGCCATATACTGAATTTGGGAATGTTACAGTTCCGTATGTATTTGAGTAGAAGTGAGAATTAAATATACTTTAGCATATTCTTTTATGTGAATGTTTATAAAATAATTATAAACTAAGATAATGCTTTTTCTCAGAGCTTCATAAGTGAAGTTCAATTGGCATACATTTCTGTGGTTTTATGTTTTTTCTAATGCCTAGTGATACACTGGAATCTATAATCATACTTAAATAAGCTTGTTAAGCTTCAGTAGTGTAAATCACTGATATTGAATGATTTTAAAATGCTTCTTAGTTCAAAAAATGTAATGTGAAAAATAATTTAACATAACACATAGATGCTATTTGGGAATATTTTTGCAAACATTAGCCACAGCTATTTTTTTGGAGCAAAATATATTGTTTTATTCTGAACTTTTCAACATTACAAAAATTTTCTTCCCTCAACTTTAACATGATACCATCTACAAATGTTAATTTCTCTTATGAGCTCTAATTTATTAGAAGAACCCCAACTTTATTCAATGACATGAACCTTGAAAATATGAACAGTGCAGAATGATTATTTCTTTTCAAAACTACTGAAATCTTCATTTATTTTTTTATTTTTTTTTGGGGGGGGGGTTGGAAAACCAAGGGGATGGAACATTGGGAGAAAGAGAGGAAATAAATAAAGGTTAATTTCAGTTGTAGACACCTAGCAAAACTTTGGACTAAGAAAAATCTATTATAATGTTAACTGGAGAAACAGTGGGTAGTGACAGCATGAGTCCATTTTTCCTCTTTAATGAGTAAGGTCTTTAACAAAATTTTGCTTGACATTATTAATAAATCTATTCTATGAACAATCTGTCATGATACAATACTTTACCAAGTTTTTTTTTTTCCCCCTCATTTATTACTTACCTAGGCTTTAACCTTTCGAACATCCCCTCAGTTAACTTGCAGTACAGGCTTTTCTACAATGATTTATGTATCACATTATGAAATATTCATAATAAAGTACACTTTTACTCAAATAACCCCCTGGGTCATTTTGATTTACTCTTTTGTATAAGTTTTATTTTATAAAGTAGGTTGATACCATTTTATTCACTGATGTAACAAAATGACTTCTGAAGTGCATCATTTAATTAATGTCTCTTTTATAAGTAAGTTAAGTTGCTGAATTTTGCTGACAAATATGCGTAAGTAAAAAGTCGGTAAGCTTAGAAATAAGGTCATATACTATTTTCTTATCACCACACTAATTAGTATTATTGGTGTCAGGAAATAATAACATCTTTTTAGCCACCACCCACCAGCTTTCTGAACAGAGATATGTAGAGCCAAGGTAGTGGTAGCTTGTGTCTGGAGGCTGGAAGAATTCGGCTGGCAGATCCTTTCTGCCAGCCAGTATAGAATTTAATCTCTGCTTCTGTATGCTTTCACACTGTGAGCCTATTTTCTTTATTTTGCCAGAAAGCCTTGAACCCAAATTGAAATGAAATGGAAAATCAGTCATTTCAAACACAGACCATCTATCTAGTGCATGCTACTTTACTTTCAGGGGCACACTGTTGCTGTGTTAGAGGTGATCAGAAAAGTTCTGTTGAAATGTTTTGCCACAGTCAGATTCTTGGCCAGAAATTAAATTGATTTTGGTGACGTAACTGATAAAATTGTTAAATGAAAAGAGTTTATTACACATTTTCATTTATTTTTGCACTATTTTATTACGCCAGCAACAATGGCGTAATATTAGTATGACACATTAATTGAATTTCCATTTGAAATGATTGTGTTAATTTCATCCATTTACAAAATGCTTTCTTCGTTTGTACTCCACAGAAGATATGGAAAACTTTGAAATGTTGAAGTTTTTCATAAACTTATGATCATTGATAAAAAGACTACTCACATTTAGGACCAAGGTAAGACACCAAAAGGCAAAATTTGATGCATGGTATCTGACAATGTCTAAATGTACTGACACTGGGAGGAAATGACTGGAATTGTATTTAGGTGAATAATTTCCAAACTGCCAACTACTGCATATAATCAATTACAAACAGATCTAAACAATAATAATTAATATTTATTTGTAACAAAAGATTATTTCTAGCATCTTGAGGTTTTAATTTTTGAAAGGATATTCTATCCACTGAAACTAATATCCAGCTGAAATGAATATTCTATCCAAAATGCTACCTAATAAGAAGAAATTTCTAAAATAAAATGATAGTTCATCTGGAGACAAAATTCACTGAAAAAGTGTGAAAAGAAAGTGATAAAGCTGCAGCTTTCCTAAATTGTAGGTTGTGATACAGATTGATGTAAATCTGGAACAGAACATTTTGTGTACATAAGTATTTATCTTTAATTGGAAAAACATGTAAATGAGACAAGTAGACATATCCAAATTATATTTTATCTCAAACATTTATTTTTCAGTGCAATGATATCAACATTGTCTTGATTAAAGGGGCTCATCAGTGTCTGAGCATAGCGAACAATCTTGGAGGTAGAAAATGTTTTTAGGTTTTTTATGGTTTTAGTTTTTTTTTATCTTCAGACTATTGGAGATAATCAGAAGCTTGACGATCAGCTAAAGATACTTTAACAGTCATGTCTTATTTTACTGCTAGAGATCTATTCTTGCAGCTAATGTAATCTGACTGTTCTAGTCAGAATTCTTATGGTTTTGGAGAGAGAACAGGCCTTTTCTGTTTGCTTATCTTTTCATTAGTGAAGAAACTGTATGTGGTGTCAAGACTTAGAATAAAATAGTAGCTTCTATTGGAAACTAGAATGTTAAGGAGCTGGCTGTAACTCTTCAGTGATGTAAAGCATATTAATTATAACTTAATTATGATTTTGAGCCTAGTTGATTTGTAGAACTCGTTAAGAACTGGCCAACAAAGTTTAAGTTGACAAGCAGGTGTTCTTTATTGCAGCGCTGGGAGACACAGGGGATATCTCCTCCTAATGTGTGTCTCATTTAAGCATCAAACAGACCATGATTATATTGTTGCTTAACATACATATTCATTACATTTCTGATAAATGTCATACATATGCATTAGTTGTCTGAGAATCGTTTTACATAATTCCACGTCTATTTTCTCATGCGCATAACAATGTGGTAGTGGTCTTTGGTGGTTGTTTTACTTCTTCCAAAAATCTTTATCACTTGGCCATTCCTTGAACTCTTGTTCTGGAAGTCTCTGAAGCATGCGCAGTAGATAAATGCTTACACCAGCTTAATTAGTTTGGTAACACCACTGACATAAGCGAGTGATTTCTCCTCCTCCTTCTAATCAGTTAACTTTGCTACAGCACCTCCTGGACATTAGCTAGTTTCAGATACTCTTCAGTTACAGTCCTGTTTTGGTTACAATAAATTCTGTCCAAAGGTCATAAGGTTCTAAAACTGTCAGCTACAACAATTTATCTTATACAAGGATCCTTTTATGTTCTTTTGGTTGGGCTTTTTAGGTTTGGAAAGTCTTGTTGTTATGTACAAAGCCACCAAGCTTAAAGTTACTTAAAACTGAATTTTCTTATTTACAAAGGATTGTATGTCATTTTGTACTTCCTTGTCTCATAGTATAGGACTTTGCTGGTTTACCACAGTTAGGAGTTTGAAATAAGTTCTGAATTTCTAGGTTTTTAATCCAACAGTATTGCTGTCTGCTGTTTTTGCCATAATGAAGAGTGGCAGGACTAAAATCAATTTCCCCAGCTGAAATATTTTGACAGTGGAATGCAAGAAATTTGATGCTGCTGTATGCCTTTACTATTTTTCCAGTGTAGAATCCTACCCTGAGTCCTTTAAAAAGATTCTGGTTTGATCTTTTCTACCAGTGACACAGTAAAAGCAGAATTCGAGCAGAGTAAATTTTTAAAAATTTCATAACAGAGCTAAACAACTGAATTAAATATGCACCTCTTAATAACATAATGCTTCTAGAAAAGATGCAGTTAAAACACTTCATTTTTAACATATCAAATTATATGATGCTGTTGTCACTGTTATGTTATGAGTTGAGATGTATCCAAAAAATGTAAGGGCAAAAGTGTCTGACCATGTCTCTGTATCTGTGGATGGTTTGATGATATGTAATGTAAAACAGCAACATGATATGGTCTTGCATGTTGTGTATTTTTCTCTGGTAGATTTTTTTTTTTAAATATTTTACTGAATTGTTAATGTTTGACTTGAATCCCATGCTGCTTTCCTGGCAGGAAGAAAAACTGAGAGCATATTTCATGGAGATCTTATTTCTGGGTAATTTTAATGGTCCTGGTGATAGTGTAATGAGTTTTAAGGTGGGATTCATATTTAGTTTTCTGGTCCAATGTAACTGCATGTCTTCTCGTGTGGGGTAGAGAGATGTTATCTAGAGAGCAAGAATGCGTTACCATTTGGAAGGCAGGAGGGAGGCATCCAAGGCCTGGTTTCTATGCAGTAATCATCACAGAAAGGGCATTACTGCCTTTGTAAGCTTTTGTTTTGAGGGGATTATGGACACATGCGTATTATGTGTTACTAACTCCAACCAATATGTGCAAATCTGTGTTAGACAATCATGTTCTTCCTTATATTACATTTCTTTTCTGTGATACTTTAGAAAACATATCAAATATAAATACAGATTTTGTCTCTTTAAAGTATGTTGAAAACTTACACCTTTCATATATGCATATAAAGCAAAATCCTAAGAAAACAGCACGCTAAACACTGGTAGTTCTCTAGGCAAGTCTGTCATCGACAGTTAGTGCCTCTGGAGTTAAGAACCAGACCATAAACACAAATTTAGCGCATTTTATTCTGTATCATCACATTCTCCTTAAAGTGAAAGAAAAACATAAAAAAAAATTATGATTCTGCATCACACTAACACACTGAATCAGATGGGACTATAACCTTCATATGCTGCTTATGTGTTTTGCTTGAAGCGTGCTGTTGTTTCTCCTTTTTCGTGTATATTTTCACCTTTTTTTTTTTTTTAACCTTTGTACTTGAGTTAGCTTTCAGAAACTCCTTCAGAATTCATAAGATAAATCTGAAATCTTTTTCTTAAAGGCTTCTAACTTGTTTTCAACTGTCTTTTGGGAAAATGAATATTTCAAAATGTGCTTCTGGAAATGTACTTATTTCTATAGCACCAGCAAAAGCATCATGGTTATATTTATTATGCCCTATAATGTAGGTTCTAAAATATTGCAATAGCTCTATTAAGCTTTTGTAACTAAGTAAGTAGAGGGAGGAATGCATCGTTCCATAGGGCAAATCACTGAGTCCCTCACAACTATAATTGTTCTGATCCTACTTCTGTTTGAGCCAGGAAAATACTGGATGTTCAGGAGGAGAACACTGGTTATCATAAAACATTTTAAGTATTTGAAACTGTGCTGAACAGACTGTAGAAGCTTTAAAAAACATGAAAATGGTCTCCAAAATGTGCTTACACATTCAATATAATTATTACTCATCCCTATCCTGACTTCTACAGCACAGGTTTTTCTCCAGTGGGTGATTTTATAGCAAAGATTTGTACAGCAGAAGATTTTCATATAGAAGGATGTTTTAATCCAATAAATGGCTTTTTTTTGAAGTTTGTTTTGGGATTTATTTAATGATTCTGTTGTAAGTGTCTTTGGTTTGCCTGTTTGGACTATTGATTTAGCCCCTATGCCAGACTGCTTTAAATGTAATCTGTAGATACACACTTAAAAATGAAGTTATTTCATTTGGGTTCTTCTTCATGTGTACTTTCATACTTCTTCATGTCAATCTGTTTAATGTGAATTGCTGTGCTATGAAAGAGCATAGCTTTGGGTAGGAATCAGAAGATAAATTCATGAATGTACACCTAATAGGAGCTCCATTTTAGATAACAAATAAAAAATTTATTTGAAACAAGTCTTCTTTTCCTTAGTGAAGTTCTGTTCAAGAATGAGATACCTATATTTAAATGTCCAGATATGAGCTGCAGGTGCAAGACAACTATTCAGCTTACACTGCAGTGCACTCACTCAGGACAGGATTCAGTTGCTTAACTGAATGCTATTGTTTTAGAACAGCCTCAAATGCTGTTTTAGTTTTCGTTGAGTTATGTCTCCCATTTCCAGCAGTTTTTACAGAAGGATGTAGGTCTCGTGAAGATCCTGTGTCATGGCAGTTGTACCTGAAGGTAGGTTCCTGAAAGTTGTTTTGTTGACAGCAATGACAGTTTGGCCAGTAAAGGTAGCCTTTAGTTGCCTAAATATATCAGGTGCCATTTGAGAAAGACTCAGTACCTATGGCTGCAAGACATGACATGTACAGGATTGCTGAGTTCTCACAAATTTATTTCTATGACTGGAGTATGAATCCTCTCTCATACTTTGACATGGTTTTTCTCTTCTTTTTGAATTATCTTCTCAGAGAAATAGTCTGCTAACATGAGTTTAGCTTACATATAAATATTTATTCTTAGGTTTTGATGTATCTATTGCTTTTTGGTATTCATTGATGGGATAGAGTTTTGTTTGCTTGTTTCTGGCTTGTTATTGCTATTTTTCCATAAATCCTTACCTAGGAGGCTATCATCATGCAGAACTAAAGGGTTCATTTGTCTTGGAGGTTGGCAATAAGGGGGTAGATTCTGGAAACAGAAAATATATCAGAAAGTCTACATTGACTGTATTATGTTCATCATCGAGTTTATGGGGAAAGAGGAAGCCCACCTTACATAAAAGTCAAAATAGAGTGTTAGTAGAATTCAAGTCTTTACAGCCTAGTCCAAGAACCATTATGAGTCCAGATCTGATTATTTCAGAAAAAGATATAATATACTTCTATAGAGGAAAACACTTAATAATACAGTTAAAACTGTTATACACATGTTCAGTTTCTATCTCTTTTCCTAGTAATTCATCTATCCCCTGTTCTTCTGAGTACTAAGTTCAATAGTCTGATCTCAGTGACTGCAGGCAGTGCTGTTACAGTGAGTTGTCAGCACTTGGAGGTCTTCGCTTAGTTCGTGCTAATGTTTTCATTCTCAGTCTAGTATCCACTTGGGTCACTTTTATGTTTTCTAGCATGCTTTTATATCTTTGCTCCTCTTTTCACTGGCCTGCAGCTCCATTTTACATCTGAACTTAGCACATATAGTGCCTTCTACATATGTCAGTAACTATTTCATTGTTCTTATTGTTCCTAACAGTAGTTTTGTCAAGCTTAAGGTTTCCATGTCATTAACTGACCATGGGAGAGATGTTCACAGTCATGATGTCTCCAATGCCTCATCTCTTATTATTCGGTGTTATTATGCCTGTGCACCTCTGCACCACACATTGTGTCTCCGCTTCCCAAGGTGTCAGCTGTGATACCAGGCCTGTATTTCTCAATACAGCATCATTATGTTAGTCATAAACCCATTGTGGTACTGCCATACAAAGATAAAAAACATAAAACAGATTAGCCACAGCCACCTGCCCAATTATGAAAAAACAAATGGCATTTAGAGCTAAATCAGGCAGTTCAGTAAAAGTCTAGACAGAACAAGCCTGTCAAACCTCAGTTCTGAGGCTTTGCAAATTCCATAGGAAGCTTGCAACCTTTTTAAGTGCCAACAGTGTATTATGGGTTATGACTGGAGGGAGACTTGAATACCCAGAAGCTCATCTTTTCTGCAGAAATTTGTTTATACTGATGAAAAATTGACTTCCTAAAACCTTTCCCTCCTAGGTATTCTTCAGGCAAATGCAACAGAGGTAGCATCCAGGCTGACTCAACAGAAGTTGAGTCATCCATGCTGCATTGGATAGTGCAGGAGGCTGAGAACACTAGACAATATTTACAAATGAAGGATGATATATTTGTCCTGGGAGAACAACACCTTCTGCTTCAAACTTGTTCAAAATTTCTGATACAATATTTCATGCTCCAGAAGTGTAGAGATGAATAGGAGAAAGGTTTCAGTGCATAGTGAGTAGCAAGGTGATTTATAGAGTAAATATTTGTTACAGTAGTACTTCAACTTCTGTTTCGATTCTCTGTAATCCTCCTCTTTGAGCAGGCAGAATGAACTGCTTTTCAGGAGTAATTCAGGAGTTACTCTACCTTATGTCTTTTTCTTTTAGGAAACAGCTGTGAACTTCATTGTTCAATTGCAAAGCTGTTCAGTGTTTTGAAATGCTGGAAAAGTGTTCCTTTACTCCTTATTAGCAGAATCCGTGTCTTTTTGCAAGCAGGTGAAACATACAGCGCAGAAGTATGCTGTGTTGGAAGATACTCCTTGTTGTCATTAATTCCTCCTTAGAATTCAGAAATGAGTATGACTGTCGTGGTTTAAGTCCAGCCGGCAATTTGGAACCACGCAGCCGCT
>NW_009926906.1:2154-34171 GCF_000696875.1 Nestor notabilis | reverse complement strand
CCAAACCATTCTATGATTCTATTACTTTGTCTTCAGGAGACTTTTGCCTTCTGAAAAAAAAACCCAAAACAAGTAGTTTTCTACTTCAGGAGTACTTTCCTTCTGAAAATCAAGTAGTTTTATTTACTTTTTAAGTTGTTATTTGGAATCATAGGATGTCTCAAGCTAGAAGGGACCCATAAGGATCATTGAGTCCAATTCTCTGCTCCTTGCAGACTACCTGAAACTAAACCATATGATTAAGAGCATTGTCCAGATGCTCCTTGAACTCTGATAGGTTTGGTGCCATGACCACTTCCCTGGGGAGCTTGTTCCAGTGACTGACCATCCTCTCAGAGAAGAACATAATACCCAAGCTGAATTTCCCCTAATGCAGCTTCATTCCATTTCCTTGTGTCCTATCACGGGTCAGCCCTACCTTAATAATCTGTGATTTTAGAGGTTTGTTTTGTTGTTGGTTGGTTTGTTTGCTTAGTTGGTTGGTTGGATTTTTTTGTTTGGTTTTGGTTTTGTTTCTTCCCCCCCAATATGAAGAATAAATGTACCTGAAATTAGGACGACTTCCACTCAAATTAATTTCAAGTCTTCATTCCAACTTATGGATGTAGGAGAGCATCTCGAAACACTCAGACGACTTAGAAATAATCACAATAATAGAAGAAAAATTATATGCCTCTTCCTCACTTTCTGGGTGAAGCTTTTCAGCTAAAACATTCCCAAAAATTTTGGTCTGATATGCCCACAATGGAAAACTTCAGGTCAGATGGTTAAAGTTGCACATAAGTAAACTAAGACTTACAGTGGGAAATGTCTTATGCTCCGAAGCACTCCCAGTGCCCAAAACCAAGCAGGTGAGTACCCATAATAAACCCCAAAACATGTTTACAAGGGACACAAACTGTGCTTCACTACTTGGCCTCAATACCACACTTCTGGTTACTTTTACAGAAGAGAGTACTGCCATTATTTGCCTTGATCAGTACATAGAGTTTGTGTTGTATGGGAAATTATGGCATATCACAATTTTATTAAGCTCTGAAAATATCGAGATATTTCAAGGATTAGAAATTGCGAAGTATTTTAATTTGGAAACAAATAAATGGCTTTAACTTAAAAATGAATGTTGATACTACTGAAACATTCAATTCAAAAAGGAAAAACCCTACCACTATCCTGAAGCATCTAAAAGGAATAAAAAACCAAAACAGACCAACTGCAGCATTTCAATGTCTTTGGATCACAATGAAAAAGTCTAAGTCGATGATTCCAAGAAGGTTTGACTGAAAATGTTATCCAAGTAGACTTGTTCACATGTGACAACACAAAGGTTTCTAAGAGGACTTCTATTTTTTTCCCAAAAGACTAATTTTTGCCTGCTCTATCTAAAATAAGGTTCTGAGGACTTCTTACTTTTTGGCTAACATCTCCTGACAAAACCTGACCATTTCTCAGTCCTTCTTTGCCATTAGCTTGCCTTCCTGAGATGTTGACACAAGTGCCTGCTCATTGCAGAAGCACTTTGGAGCAGGCCTTTGAAGAGGCTTGTCATGAGGGCTATCACTTCTAAAGTGATTCACAAAACTGCAGAATTTCCTGTTTCAATAAGTGGCTCTAACTAGCTTTTTCCAGCAGAAATCCTGGGAGAGGCAAATAATTTTTCCCTGTACAGAACGACAACTGCTAATGCTGCAAAATAACAGGGCTGTCGAAAAAACTTTGTATGGTCCCTGGGTGGCTGAAGTGTACCTTTCCACCCTCAGCTTTGCCCAGGTCGGAAGTCCTGCCTGGGAATCTTCCAAAGCAGACTGTATACTGGGATCGCTGTGTGAAAATATGATAGGATGGGTGTCCTCTAAAGCCAGTGAGACCTTTGCTATTGACTTTAAAAGGAGGAGAAGCAGAGTTGAGAATAATTATTTTCTATCAACTTGTATTTCCGTTAGGATTAGTCCCAGGAGTATTCAGGTCAGGGCTGGCCCTGGAGGTGCTTCAATCTGTGGGGTCAGCTAGTGTTAATGCTAGTTTACTTTTTCAAATTTTGATAAAAAAATCCCATTTTAGTTGCGAAAATGGATGGAAAATATAAACTCATCCAATCATTTGAGGTGAAAATTTTCCATTAAAGTCTGGTGTTGTTCAGTTTCAGTGATACAAAAAGCATCTTGATCCTATAGTCCAATTTGTTAAGCCAGTCTTGTACACATTGATCTGATTACCAGGGAAAATACAGAGGCGAAAGTAAACAGTAAGGGATGGTCATGTGGTTTTATGAGACACGGGTCAAAAATATTAGCCCCAATTGTCTCTTGAGGACTGTATTGAACCTGGGTTTACCAAGAATATCCCTGCTCTGGAGAGGGTCCAGAGAAGGGCCACAAATATGATCAAAGGACTGGGAAGCCTGTCACATGAGGAAAGGCTGAGACAACTGGGTTTGTTCAGCCTTGAGAAAAGAAGGTTCAGCGGAGATCATATCACCATGTTCCAGTATCTAAAGGGTGGCTACAGAGAAGATGGAGACTTGCTTTTTACAAGGAGTCACATGGAAAAGATGAAGGGTGATGGGCACAAGTTACTGCTGGATTCCAACTGGACACAAGAGAAGATTTTTTCACAATGAGAACAATCAGCCATTGGAATAATCCCCCCAGGGAAGTGGTGGATTCCCCAACACTGAATACTTCAAAGATTCGGCTGGACAGGGTGCTGGGACATGTAGTCTAGGTCATGCTTTGCCTAGAAAGGTTGGACCAGATGATACTTGAGGTCCCTTCCAACCTGGTTTTCTATGATTCTATGATCTGTAAGCTGCATGGGATAATACTGAGCTCTATGGCACAACCAGCAATACCAAAGGAGACTATTAACCTCACCTGATGAGACTAACATACCACCAGAAACACTGTGTAGGGGGAATTTAATGTAGAAAAGGAAGATGCTGAGGATCACGGAGTGGAAAATCCAGTTGCACAGGTCATTACTGTAAAACATAATGGGCATCGCTCTTTAAAGGAACCTTGCTCAAGGACTCCAGTATGTACTGTCCTCTTCCCAGGAATGCTTGTGCCTTGATTTGTATTCAAGGAGTTAATAAGGATAACACCAACTTCCTGGAAATCAGGGTGTGCCTGCTGACTGCATGAAATGCTTTCTTAATGAAACCTTTACCTCTGCTTCTGACAGGACTCTTGTACCAGGCCGCCGACTCGGCTGCAGGAGATCCTTCTCTGTCAATCCTTAGGGATCTCCATTTGGCTATAGAGGTTTCTATGTAATTTTTTAAATCCTGTTTTCTAGACAGGCTCTCTACACTGTGTAATTATGACATTGTTTCTGATATGAATGGTTTTCCTTGCCACCAACCTCCTCCCTGCCTTTCCCTCAAAATAAAAAATCCTGGTTGAAAACCAAAACAAATAGTAGATTTTTATCACATAGAATTCGTTAATAATACTTTCCCTGAAATAGTTCCCAGGCCTTTTTTAATGCTCAAATAAAGGCCCAAACATTTACAGCCAGCACTCTAAGCCAACTAATAATTTATTTGAGCCATACTGAAAAGCTCAAGAGGGATTTTGAATGAAAAATCTAGTGAATAAACTGATAGCCAAATACTGCCTTGGAGCCCTGCCACTGTAATACACAGGATGCATGGAGCTCTGTCGGTGACCAAGGCATACACTGAAAAACAGTCAATGAGATGGTAGTTAAATCTTGTCAATCTAAAACAGAAAAGATAATGTCTCCGAGTAAACCGTGAGCCTTAATATTTCCTAACTTTATTGGCACACAGATGACTGGGTGTTAAACTCCTACAGCTTTAAAAATAAAATAATAATAATAAAAATATATGTAATCATTTGACAAAATGATAAGAAAAGCAAAACTGCTTTCAGAACTTCATGGGAAACTTAATACATGGAGAATTGCTAAAGATTTTACTGAGTGTTACATAATATGCATGCAGGGTTAAATCTCGTAGTAAAACAAAATATATGTCAAGAAGTAAGGAATTTTAGGGTGTGTAAAGAAACAACCTTCTCAACTTTGTACTTTAAAATTTCTTTAAATTCACTCTATTTGCAGCATCATGAACTTGAGACCATGAAAAAGATCATTCTGTAACTGAAAAATTTTTTCTTCCTCCTTTTGTTTTGTCACAGATTTTTTTACCCTATTTTGTAGCCAAAAGAAAATGAATTCATATAAGAGCAGCAACATGAAAAAATAGATTTCACGATTTACTGCACAGTAGCTTGTTTCCAATATTGCAATAGATTGGAGTTTCAGGCACACTGTGGCTTTGGCTGGACCGAGAGGACTGGTTTAGCCTTGATTTGAACCTGCTGTTTACAACACACTGTAAGCCCTTCCCATATGGCAGACTTATAGTGAGACCTGTGTGAAGAAACCCTCACAGCTAACCAAAACCAGGAAAAAGTAAATATTCTGCATGTGTAAATTTCTTTCTACAATTACTTTTGAGTGCAAAATGAAAGAATTTATATTCTGAGAAAAGGTACACTTCACTCTCATAAAAAAATTGTGCTGCTCTTTTTGCTTGCTTTTGGCTTGCATGTAACATACAAAAAATTTAGTTACAGCCTATGAAGACACTGGATGTCCAAACTGCTGTGGTCTTTGCAGCTTTCCTGAACTGGGCTCCTGGTGCCTTTTAAACATTCTGCCCCATTAACCACTTTGGGGATATTCTGTTTATGCGCATGAGTGTATTTAACTGATTGTTTCACCTTCTGAACTACTCGGAGATCTGGAAATTACTTTCAACGAGCAAACAAACCATTGCAGTAATCTGGAATTTATCTCAACCTCTGGAGACTCCGACAGTGAGCTAAATACACCAGGAAGTCTGGATTTGTATTTCAGCACTTCTGTTTCTAACTACAACCCAGAATCAGAGATGAAAATTAGCAGGAAAAACAATTTACAGCTAGAATCAATTCAAAGATAATTTAGCAAGGCTAAATTGTATAGTATTTTATGTGTCCCAACTGTCCCTTTGCTGTGTATGCTTAAGCCCTAACCAAGACTTATGAACGTGAAAACTATGTGCACTGAGAATATTCCTCATCCACCTCAACAGTATTTCTCAGGGTGTAGAGAGATATAAGTGCAAAGGTAATGCCTCGATGATGCCTGGGCTCTAGAGCACACTCCATCTGGGAGCTGCAAAACAACCTGAAGAAGAAAGATGCTGTTATAATTAAAAGTATACAGTATGGGCTCATGAGATTTGGGTTATTAGGATCCTGAGTTTTAGAGGTTCCTGGATTGTTTTAGAGTATGTAAAAAATTTAATTACTAGTCTCATGGTTTCACTTCAGTTTTCCATCCTCAGCTGTGCATGCTTTCCCCTGCTGCCACAGCTCCCAAAGTGTAACATACTTCTTCAGCTCATAACTAAACTGTGGTGGACATAAATGCATCTCATCTGCTGAGTGTGCACATTCGGCCAACAGACACTTACCTGCTACAGAGGCGGGAGGAGAATAGATTTACAATTGCAAAGGTGGAGTTGAGCCTCCCAAATAAAAACTGAAAGAAAACTTCTGAACTTTAGGAAAGTTTAAATCTGTCTTTTCTCAACTCACAGCACTCTGACTCAATACTCATCTCAATGGCTCACTGCAGTTTGGGGAGACAGGGAATAATATTTTTATTATTCCCATTCTACAGATGGTTGAACTGAAGCACTGCAAGGTTTATTGACTTACTCAGAGTTGCACAGCATGCCTGAATGGAAGCAGAGCCCCAGCTGGCCTGATTCCCACTCCCGGGATTTTAGCTGTTACACTGTATTTGCTCCTTCTACATCTGATTATTTTACTGCTCTAATCAGCTCTCCATTTTATACTCAAATTATTCTTTTAAGTCACATTAAACCTCTTTGTCTCCATACCCAGACAGAACTATAGATTTCCCCCCCACCCTCCCCAGCAATGTGTGGGCAGAAATTTAGTTTCTTTTGTTTAAATGCAAACATGCATCGGGTCAGTGAAAGGATCCTGCCACTGAGAAATTAATTATCTCCTCATTTTCATGTTCACAACATGAATTGCAGCAAGAGCAGAAATTAGCTGGATCTTCCCTGTATTTACTGCAAAACTAATAAAACATTACATTTTATATGCTTGTTACTGCATACTTTTGTTAGCATATCACCTCTCCCAGTACCAATGACTAAACAACTGACATAGCTGGACCTTGGCTGAGGCTGTTATATAACAGCAGGAACACTGGTGAAGCATATTCCAAAAGTGAGCTATTTATCTGGCCAGAGAGCTTTCTCTTCCCCGCCTCCCCCCCCCTTCCTTCCCCCTTTCTCTCCTTCTTTCTGTGCGTGCTCATGAACCTGACCCAACTTGTTTCCAGAAGAGACTCTGTGGTTGTTGCTGCCAGACAATGCCTGCAATAATTTTTCTCCAGCCTTACATCCAAACTGGGGGAGTGAGAGGGGTGAAGGAAGAGAGAAAAGCTCTTTTGTTTAGAAGTGTGAAGGGCCCTGTTGAAACATGTCTATTCAGGGTAGTTTTAAGTTGCAGAACTGATAAGAAAAAAACCAACATAACGATTTCCTTCTGCTTGCTGTGCGTACCCTCCAAGCACTCTCCTCTGCTCCTGGTGCCCATTAGGAATGAGATAACTCTTGAAGAAAAGACCTTCCCCTACCTCAGTGGAGATGAATAAATTCACTACTTATGTATTTTTTAGATTTTGGTAGAATTATAGAATCATTTATGTTGGAAACGACCTTTAAGATCATTGAGTCCAACAAAAACCTTGTTCCTATAATGCTCCCCCAAACTACCAGGTACTTCTTATGTCTCCACATTAAATTGACGGAGTGTGCCAATGTATCTGACAATGTCTGCTGACCAGGCTATTGTGTTCAAAACTTACGGTGTGTGGGGCTTCCAGAGGGGAGTGCTAGTGCTTATTTGGAGGCTCTCTTCCATCCACAGTCCAAAACTTATGAGCTAGAGAAACTGCTGCTGGCCAAAAAACAACCCAGAGAAGTTTTAATTGAAAAAAATAAAAATCTCTTAATGGTTTAGCAATAAAACCATGTGATCTGATGGAGCATTTGAGAGTCAGAGAGTGTTAGCTTGCTGCTAATTCAATTTGCTTTACAAAACTGAAGAAAAATCATCATGCATAAGCGAGAAGGGAATAGGTTGCAAAAGTGGTATGTAAGAAGCAGTGGAGCATCCAATAGGCAAAAGCTTCTGATTGTAGGGAGAGCAGGAAAACAAGCCAAACAGTCCTTTCCACACCAATTAAATAAATAAATAATATTCCTGCCAAAAAGTTGCCAACCACTGACGGGTAACGTGTTCACACTGGATCAGCCCAGGAACGCAGGAGTTCCTGTCCATTCCTGTTTACAAATTTCTTTTTAATTTTTTTTTTTAAATTGAATTAAAAAAGCACCTTTGCTTTGGAAAGAATTTTCTAGTGTGTGATTACTGTAATACATAATAAATCAGTCTGCTTAATCTTTTTATGAAAGATGAACAAAATAGATTGGTCTTTGTTCAAGTTTGTTCTAGAAAAGAGCTGTATCTAATCCTTTAATAACAAGCCCTGAATCTGTTCATACACCACTTTAGCCATTTTTCAGAGAAAAAATATTTACCTAAACTCCCAGCTACCCATGCTGCTAATCTGGATCCTGCTAATCTAGGCTAATTTGTTAGACTAGGTTTCTTTTCTCTTTAAGAACATACCAGAAGAAACAAACAGGAATGAACAGAGGAAAAATTAGTTAGGTTGAGGAAAGGGTATCTTCTACTTTAAATGGATGTGCAGCCAATAAGCATAAGCTGTTTGTGCAACAAGCATCATCCTTTCACCAAGCCTCTGCCAGGTTCAGTTCTGTCTCACTGTTTAAAATGAAAATTCATTGCATGTGTGTTACTCTGTCTCTCTGGTCCAGGTGAATGCTGTCCTTCAGAAAAGCAGGATGGCTTGTTTATTAAAGGTTGTGGAAACCCTTTCACCTTCAGAGTGCTCGTCTGAACCCAGTGCTGGGCAGTATTGACCCAGCTGTTCTTCTCTGACAAGCCTTAACACCTACAGGAGTTTGAAGTCTCAGTGCAGATTTCCCTTGCTTGGGCGTCAGCAGCAGAGTTTATGTTCAGCTGAACCCTGGACATGTAGTTCTGGACCGATGAATTCTGCTAAAATACATGGGAGAGGCTTGAATTGTCTGGAGTTTCTCTACAGTGCAGTCAAACCTGCCTGTACTAACCTTGAAAAGAAAATGAAAACATTTAGACTTTTCCTTCTATCTCAAGGACAGAGTTTTGCCTTTCTACACGGTTAAAAACAGGTATGAGGCAGTCTTCAGCTTTCCTCATGCAGTTGGGAGGCAAATACGCTTAGAGGATACTTCTCTCACCAATCATAATGAAATTAATCAGTTACTTCTATAGATTAGTAACATAAGGAAAAATAGGCAAACTGAGATAGGGGCTCATGTAGACAAAAGTATCTACCACATCATGAAGAAACTCAATATATTCTTCCTTTAAAAAGTATGTCTCAATAGTCTGGGGACATATGGAAACTCAATTTCTTCAAAATTACTACAATTTTATTGTGCTCTTTTTTTTTTTGTTTGTTTATTTTAAGGAATAGCCACACATAACTTCAGGACTCTTTTTAGACATCTGATGCACACAGACCTTTCTTCACGAACACAGACACTGATGGTAACATGAACCTTTGGCACTGATGAAGCCAAAAGAATGCATAAGTTTAAAAAGCTGCTGATACCAGGTTCCTCTTCAAAACTTCTGTGAAGGACACAGAAGAGTAATAATGCATCTTTCCTTTTACTCTGATCCAATAAGCAGGTCAGATAGTATGTAGATGACAAATATTTCTTGAGCACAGAGAAGATTGCTTTAGTTTCCTCACACAGCCCAGGGTCCTGGCTCCAGACCAGACCTCCCTCCTGTGACACCTCTTGGGCCGCAGACTCCTCTCTTACGTAGACGCAATTCAGAGGCCATCAACTAGAGATCAATACTTTTTTATTCTAAAGTTTTCTTGCGCAAATTGTACAACAGCTTAATATATCGAGCTCTGCAGATGTGTCTGTCAGCACACTGCTGTTTTTACACAACATTCAATGATAAATCATTGATCCCAAACTAGCTTCTGTCCTTCACAGAAGTTTTGTGTTCTGAAAGCCCTATTGTGCTTGACAGGTTCATCAGCTGCTGGAGAGATTGTGAATAAACTGTTCTTTATTTATGATGTGCTGTTCTCTTCTCTGGACATATGTTCTGCTTAGCTTTACAGCTGTAGAAATCCTTCGGTAAACAGATTCCTGTTTAATCATGGCATAGGACAAGAGCATAAGAAAATGCTATTGCTCCAGGAGCAGAGAAGTGACTGATACAGGGGCTGAGTCCTGAGGCTTATGTGCTGTATACAATCCCAAACAACGCTCATGAATTTCACATCAAATACTGCCTTCAACATACTTAAATGTCATGAACGAGCCACTTTGTAAACCAGTGCTTGGAGAGTGTAAATTTTTGCATTAACTAAGTACAACAGCGGGAAATAACACTGGAAGTTCCCTGCTCACATAGCTAACGGCTAGACTTTTTGAAGGGAGTTATTCAGATAAGCAATAGCCTCCAGCTAATCTTCTCCTGAAACCATACAGAAGGCAATAACCTTACACAAGCCTGAGCCAGCTGTCTCTTCCACTTACATCTTCAACTTGCCTGACAGTAAATTTATTCTTCCTTTTATCAAAGAACCCTTAACCAATCATTATAAAGGGTCTGATCCAGCTTCCAATGAAGGCAATGGCAATTCAATTATGTCCTTAAAATACTCAGAGAAGAAAATGAAAATAATCTGAAATTATTCTGTAGGCAGAAGACATTGCAGTGAGTACATACATTAAGCAAGGTAACAGGCAGGTACAACAGTGTATATAATTCCTAAAGGACACAGAGGCAAGTTCAGGAATTGTTCTGGTTCTACATGATACCTTAAACCAAAGGTAGATCTGCTACCTTTGATTGAGAAAAGACAGAGAGGAAAGTCCCTTCTCAATCATAAGTGAATAAGTGAATGCCTGCAGTGACAAACATTTTCCATTTCAAATACCTTCTTAAAAGCTAATTTCACAAGTATGAATATGTGTCAGTGTCTAACCTGGCCCTCTTTTGAACTTAGTTGCCTACGAATGCAACGACCCCTAAATTTACTTAGGAGTTAGCAGGTCTGTTCCCAACAACAGTAAACCTGGAGAAGCTGAAGAAGCTACAGAAAAAGCGCTATGAAAAAATGTGGTGTGACTGTACGCTAGAGGAGTCTTTTACGCATTTACAGCACATACATGAAAAATAACAACCATTATGACCATTTGTGTTATGTATTATTATCATAGTTCCAGGAAAGACTAATCTGACCAGGACTTAAAATGTGCTAGATTTCACATTAAAGAAAGAGAACAAGAGGAAAGCCAGTTCCTGCTTCCTATGCCTTCTAGTCCAACTATCAAACAGTGACACAGGACATAACAGGTAGCATGATAGGCAGTTTATACTGGCATGAGTTTTATAGGATCTGAAAAAGCAGAATTTCAGGTATTTGTGGAGACTGACTCTATGCAGACATGTGTATATGCGTGTATATATACATATGAGACAAAACGCGAATGGCTTCTCTAATGATTTAGCAAGTAGGTTGATGCAAGCTGGTGTGAGTGATGAACCAAAGGCATGGTGACAGATAGATTATGAATGGTTTTGAAAAGGTATATAAATGCCATATGCCCAGTATGATGGAGAAGGAGTTAGAAAGATGTGAAGAGAAGGATGAAACAGCAGAACTGTGGACCTGGAAACACCACAGATGCTTTCACGAATTAAGGCAGGGTGAAATTATTTCTTTTAACATCAGATAAAATAATGTTGTGATAATTGAAATTTCAATGGCAACAGCCTAAACAAGTCTTAGTATTAATTAACAACAGAAATTTATATGGTGCAACCCATCTGAAAACAAAATGACAGACATTTTAGGCTGGACTTTCATCTCAGATAAATGGCAATTTCCACTGAGTAAATGTTACAGCAGTTTACATCAGCTAAATACCTATGTTCTCACAATTCAACAAGGAGGTCATAGAATCGTAGAATGCTCGGGGTTGGAAGGTACCTAAGGATCATCTAGTTCCAATCCCCTTGCAGGGACACCTTTCACTAGACCAGCTTGCTCAAAGCCCGTCCAACCTGGCCTTGAACACTGACAGGGATGAGGTACCCACAGTTTCTCTGTTTCAGTGTCTCACCACCCTCGCAGTGAAGAACTTCTTAATATCTAATCTAAATCTACCCTCTTTCAGCTTAAAGCCAAAATCAAAACATTTTTTAAAATGTATCAAGTATTTGAAGAAGTTACTCTGTCTTGCTTGGAAAGGGATAGGTTGAGAATGCTTTTAACATCATTGAAGGTAAGTTATATGAGTTTCTATGCTATTTCTCAGTTTTGCAGTATTAAGTTCTGAACTATAAAAACATACTCTTTAAAGATTACAAATTCTGGCATCCCATGTCCATAACTCATTTTACAAATGTTTACAATTACAGCTGTATTTACTTTTGTTCTTTCCCTCTCCCCTTACAGTGAAGCTGATTTATGTTAGCACTGACAATAAGAAGTAGGAAGAAAAATAAAATTTTCATCATCTTCAATTTGTCCCGTTTGTGATGGCTATTACAAAGGCAGATGAAAGCCTGAAGGAATAACCCATGGATTCTTCATGGTGAACTGGATTTTAATAGGAAATGGCATAGGTATTCTCTAGCAACTTGGAATCTCAGTTGAAAATTTGGAGCTCTGAAGAAGATTTCACCATTGTCTTCATGATTTGTGCTTTGTCTGGTTTAGTAGAGAGTTTGAAACCACCTGTACTCTTGTCTCAGTACAGCATATTCCGTAAGAAACATGGGAATTCATGACAGTGACGTAGTATTAGCTTTTACAGGTATATAATAAATGTTTTACAGGTTTTAATAAATGTTCGTGTCAGCATATAAATATATGTTAAAAAAGACAAAATGTATAATTTTCGTACTTAGAAAAACTCAATAATCAAAACCAATTACTTGAGACAGCTGCACTGATGAAATAGCTATTAAAACCAAAACACGAGGCTTTTGAAATTTGGAACTAGCTTCATCCATACAAACTTTACAAACTAGCAAATATGTTAGGAAGACTTACACATCCCATAAAGCCTTCCATTTCTAAGAAACACTTGTTGTTCAACAAACTTGAAAGCTTAACTGAATCTTCCACAGAGATCTTGTGTATCTTCATTACATTTCCAAATGTTGCCCAGTCCGTGCCTCTGGGAAATTATTTTGCCTCAATACTGCTGAGGACCCTGAAAGATGCACCCATCAAATAAAAATGTGGTGGCTTCTACTTGGCACAGTATGAATTCGTTCTGAATATAACACAATTCAGCACCTCTGGAGCAATGCTGTACGAGTGGTCTAGATTACTGGCAAAGATGTATAAAGTAAAGAGGGTGACTGCCAAGACAAATTGGAGAATAACTTATCTCTCAATGGTGCAACTTTAAAGAGCATAAAGCTCAATAATCCAAGTTAAAATTAAAAAAAGTGAATATTATCACTTACAATAAAAGCTATGCAACTTGTTGCTGGGCGGAACTTGTTTTACAATGGAGATTACCTTGAAGTAACCTCTATTCCTTTTACAAGACAGCATTTCCAGCCATGTCAGCTGCTATTGCTCACGTGGAAAATTAGCACCAGAACAGTAGATGAGGCTTTGAAACACTGCATGACTACTTACATGGTAAGACCACCAGTGGGAAACACACCATTGTTTGAATAGGCTATACTAATTTTACATGCCTTATGTAACAATAGTTGGGCATTCATATGGAAAATTTGCATAATTACATATCACGTTAACTGAGAAATCCAACCTACAGACAGTTTATGTTTCTATCCTTTTTCCAGTGGAAAGAAATTGATTGTGATGTATCCTTCACATTCCTATTGTAAAATTAGGAACTAGCACTGTAAAATCTCACAGATTTTTACACTAGAGACTTCTAAGCAAACTCCAAAACTGAGCAACACAGTAATTTCTTGAAGTCAGGGCTCTAGAGTCAAAGTTCACTCATAGGTCTTAACTACATCATATCTCAACTCTTCCCCAAATTCTGAGAGTTCATACCCAAGTACTGGCTTATCATCAATTCATACTTTTAAAACAGCATTTATTAAAATCATTGAAGAGCTCTCCTTTGACTTCAATGAATGTTGAGTCAGACCCATAATCCATCAATCTCTGGTCTTCCCCCTAATCACAAAACCACCTGCAGGAATACATTTTTGCAGTACAGATCTCTGTTTAGCAGAACACTGGCATGACTCCACAAAGCTCACTTCAGAGACAGTACAAGTTCTTTCCTCTTTCCATCCTCTTATGTTTGAAGAGAAACGCCTGCTGAGTTCATGGCCCTCAGATTAAGAGCTATGACATGCACAAATCAACAACATACTTGTTTTTGGTATTGTAGGCCCCTTGACTGTTAGACTAAGAGAGAGACTGGGAGGTGGGAGAGGAGAAGGAACACAAAACCCTCCAATGAGGTTCACAAAATACATGAAGAAATACAACTTTAAGAGTGGGCTCTGAAAGTTAGTGCCTACTTATAATGGCTTTAAGGTTATACATTCACAGGGATTTTTAAAAATTGGGTTCCTTTTTCATGCTTAATTTTATTTTTGTAATCTGCAGAAAGCTGGATTTGCCAAACAATCAATACAAATGAATTGAGTTTCTGATGTCTAATAGCCCATGTCAGTACTGAATCATCTTCATGTAACAAAATCACTACCCAACCCATCATGTTAGATGTCTCAAACCAAAACCCTGGTTTTGTTGTTTGCTTTTCTTTTTTTAAACTGATGTTCCTTCAGTTATGTTTTGTGCCAAACTTCTCCACCTTGCTTGGAATTTCAGTTAAGCCTTATAAACATACCAGGGCAGAAACAGTTGCAATTAATTACTGGAAAATTGAGATCTACACCATTAATTCTTTTATTGGCAAAACTATACCAAATGCTTTCCTACACCTCATATGAATATGTAATAAGTCAATTACACCACAACAGACAGGCACTGTAACTTATTTTGGAAAATTTCTTTCCTGTTCAGCTGTCTTTCAAGATTTCCGCTTTGTGGCTGGAGAAACAGCGCTCTGTTAGCTTTACATTAGTTAACAAGTTACTCTTCATTTCACCTGTTTCTTCCCAGAGTTACAGCTACAGACTCACAAAATTGCCTGAGCCTGAAGAGATAAAAATCAAAATGAAAACCATAACAAACAATTCCCCAATCTTTGTCTCATCCTGAAATATCTCAGTTTGACAATAATGCAAATAAAGGGAGATACATCTCTCCCATGAATAATTTTTTTCTTTTCTCTCCCTGCAAGTTTTACTAATCTGCATCTTGCAAGATTCAGTGGCTAAAGTAACTTGGGCATCATTGGAGCTCGAGGGTTCCAAGTCTTTTGTCAAACATTTAATAAGCATGTTTTCCTCTAGGCAAGAAGCAATAGATGCAAAATCCTCTTCCTTTTGCTTCTGAAGAAATGACAGATCCAAGCTAGGAAATGAGCTCACTTCTGCACCAGCATGCTCCACTTCAGACACTAAACTCCTTTGTGATTGCAACACCTGAAGCTGAAAAGATTCATTTCAACCACAGTAGTCATTCCAGTTGTCATAAAATTCAGAGTGCTGACTCATTCAAACAACTGATGGCGGTTCCATGTGGCAACATATGGCTCTTAGTTTTGGAAAGGAATTTTTAACGTTATAACCCTCATGAGGGAAATCAGTCTAGCAGTCAAGAATACCATTTCCTATCATTACGGGGTTAAGGACATACTAAGTGGGTCTCATGATCTATAGAAATCTCATTAAGTGGATGTAGACATAAACATCATAGTAATGAAATACTTTTGTTGGAAATCTGACAGCTCCAAGCTACCCTATGTTTCTGCACTGATTATGATCTTGGAAAGAAACACCTGCTTGTCAAGGAAGCTTCTTCCAAGGAAAGTAAAATACAAACATGGAAATAATTTAGTAATTCAATGGCTTGATTTACACAACAAGTATCACCACCAGTCATTGCCTCATCCAGTATGTCAGACAGAAGCTCAAACATGGCTAAATGTAGACTTCACATGATCCTTTGGATGACATAATTTCCAACAAATAACAGGGAATTACTAAAAAGAAGCCAAGAACAATTTGACTTAAAGCAGGGTGTATTTTAAAATTTCCAGTGCAAAGAATTAATAAAATTCGTAAGATTTAAGTATTCAATATTTCAATCTGACAAGAGTTAAATCCTGAAGCAGCAGTGCATACTTGCTTTTTGCTTGCATTCCTGTCTAGCCTCAGGATTCCCTTTCTCCAGGACAGTCCAGAGTGGTGGAGAAAGTTGGCATAACCAATTATATCACTACAGGGGTGTGTTGTGTGGAGGAAGCAGGACCAAAACGTAATGATTATTTGTGGAGCAAAAAGCTCCTTTGCTGATGTTGTAGCTGAGGTTAGATGACAACTGCTTGGAGCCTGCTCCACATAATGACCAAGCCCTAGGGCATAGACCACCTATTTAAAGCTCCCTTTCCACACTTCTAGCCAGACCAGATGAATTACCATCTGCAAAGGAGAAGTGATAATGCTGGTCAAACATCACAAAGCATATTGCAAAAGTTATTTTAAAGCACCAGTTGTACCCACTTACTAAAGGACACAATGACAATAAAGAAATCAAGTTCCTTTCACAAGGAGCTGGGTAGAAAATGTTTTCCCTATGTGTTCAACACATAAAATACTTTTTATTTTTCCCTTTCCACTGGGGAAAATCTCAAAACCTCACAAAATTGTGAGTGTAAAGCCATAGAGACAATCTGAACTCCTTCCTCCCTGGGACAGCAGAGTCTAGTGGCGAGGAAGTTATTAGGAAGGGGGAAAGCCAGGCCCACATCTGTGCTTTGTGCAGTTTAAACTAAGAACCAGCCTTTTGCACTCCAGGTGATGGCCCCAACCACCATGTCATTACTAAGTCCCACAACCTCCACTTTATGCAAAACATTCACTGGAGCAGAGATTTCAAACACAGCCTCCTCCAGCACATGTGAACACTACTAGCTCCTCTAGAAGAGGCAAAAGGAGGAGGTGACTTGTTTTCTGGTTTTCTAGGAATTCCAGTGTGGGCCCCTGAATCATCTTCCCATTATAGCTTTGTTGAAATCAGCATGGTCTTGACTTTCCCCCCCTCTCCCTCCCCCTATTTTCAGTTTTTGCTAATTTGACACTAAGAAAATAAAACCAACAGCATGTTGCTGGAGAAGTTTTAACCAGCTCTTGTTACAAAGCGTGGTGGTTCCAAACCCAGGAGCAGAACCTAGGGAGTCTAGTGAACAGTTACAGCTCTAATCACTCAGTTACGTGCTTTCATACTACTAATTTGTCATAGAAAAACAGATGGTGATGGTGGTGAGCTGGGTGAGCCAGATTCTTACACCTCTTTAACATTTATGACTTTCATTGCAACAGCATCTTTGGGACTTCAGGAAGCCTGGGGCCCTGTTAAGTTAGGCACTGTACAAACAGAGAGTTAGATACAGTCTCTGCTCTTAAGGGCGTCCTGAGAGACTAAATAGACAAGACAGAAAAAGGAGGGAGGAAAAGCAGAGAAGTGATTTGTCTAAGGTCACATATGAAGAGCTTGCAGAGTTAGGAGTAGGTCTCAGATCGCTGGTCAGTATATTTCCACTTGTCCAATCCCCCTCTGCAAACAAACAGCTGTGACCATTAAATCACTCACTGAGCCTCCAAGAACTTTAATGCAGCTCACCACTCCATAACTACCCTGTGTATTTTTTCCTACAAAGATACCAGGAGACGTTCACCAGCACAAGAAAGATGGGCGTCATCATTGCTGTGCTCCCCAAGGACACAGCCCATCCCAGAACACAGGGTATGCAGTAGCAAACCGCTGTGCAAAGGGGATTTCCACATCAGAGCAGCTTTATGCAGAAAGTTACGTTAAAATACACCGCCATGGAGGACTAGAGAGAAAGTTTGCTTCCAGGACACCCCAAATACCATACAAACTCAGGTGGCCAAAGGCTGAGGCACCCTATGCCCTCCAGTGTTTTGCTCTTATACCAGGTTCACTGGAGAGGCCAAGTGCACTTTAACCCCTTTTGTATCATGAATTCCTTAAAATACCCAGCAGATGCAGAAGCGTGTGTGTAAAGTTTCTGTCTTTCAGAGGTTAAAGAACTGTCTTACAATGAAGGCACTATATTTCTTTTGAAATAACTGAAATACAATCTGATACAGGACACAACTACCAAGCTGCAAGGATGCTCACTGTATTCCACGATATATGTGTTCTACTCAGGCTAGTGAAAACCACGATTTTTTACAAGAATTTTAGTAGAGGCCAATTAACAACTGCTTTCCCAGAACCTCATGAAAAATTACATATATTCTGACAAGTTCAAATCTAGTTCAATTGTTTCACTCTAGGCTTGCTCTGTTCCATGCTGTTCCCTATCGTGGGCAGGACTGTCAGCTAGATGGATTTTCGTTCTGATCAATACCTCTTCTCTCATGTCTCATGAGAAATAGGGACCTGAGGCATGATGGCACCAAGGCCTGGACTCATCCTACCCAGAAGTACTTCATGTCAGAAGTGGAATTGCTTTAGATTTCCAGTATAGCCACTACAACACACTCTGGAGGTCCCTATTTCTATAGGACTTTAGGTGACAGAAGGGTAAACTCATACAGAATGAGTCCAGACTGTATGACTGTACAGCTCTGTTTAAAATAATGCAGGAAAATATATAAGATTAAAACCTGAATCAAGGCCAGCTGAGTCCAAGGGGTTCTAACAGAGGTAAGAATAATAACTAAATAAAGCATAATCACAAAACAAGTCATGGATATGCACACTCTCTCCCTCTTATTTTTCAGACTGAGCATTCCCATTTGGTGCAGAATAAAAAGTAAGGGGAGAGAGTTTTCCGAGTTTGGGAACCAGCGGCTCTCTCTGCACCAGCAGGCAAGGCAGAGCAGCTGGTGTGGCAGAGCCTTCATCACCACCACATGCCTCTGGAGGCGGGTTTGCTCCACACTGCCTCTAGTCTGCACCCCAGGAGGGAATGCCTCTTTGGGGTGGGAGTGCGCTAGATGCACTCCTGGAGCATATGGAGGGTTTGAGTTCATTCATAACTCTCCCATGTTCTGAGACTGCTTTTAACAAAAACAAACCTGTAATAAATGGGGTTGCCAGATGATTGCTTCAGAAGTGCGTTCCTGCTTTGAGCTAAAGCACCAAGGTAGCCAGTGAGACCTAGGCTACCATTAATTTCTTAAAACCAAACAACATCAATTTATTTATCATTCAAATTGACATTAGGTTTTGTTAAACACAAAAAGAAAACAAAATCCAAATTCTTAATATCCTTAGGAGTGTTTTCATCGCTCATTTAATTGATTTTTCCCCTAGAGCTTTTGCAATTCCACTGCACTAACCTGTGAAGCAGGAAAGAGGATCTTCACTGTAATAAAGTCTGACAAGTTAAATTCTCCCAAATTGAGCAAGCAGAACAAAGTTTAACAGGATTTGGAACAACTGTATTCACCCAGGATATGATAAGCAAAAAAAAAAAAAAGAAAGTGCTTAAAAGAAGTCTTGATAGCCATCCTTAAAAATTACTGGAGTAAACAATGATGGGTACTGGTAACAGCTCTCGTTGTGAAGTTTACATCCCTGTGTCACCATATACTCAACTGCCCATCCTAATGTCCCACTGAGCGTGGCAAAAGCAACAGCAAGAGTTTACAGAAGAAACTTTGGCTCTCTCACTTAACAGTATTTTTTTTCTTCTACTACTCTTTGCTAGTTAGTGTTGCAATCCTTGCAGCATATTAGCCTACCAGTAGACATTCCTGAAGCAGAAGGATCAAAAAGGACTGTTTCTGGCACTTGGCTAGAAGTCAGGAAGACCCTTCCCTTTGTGTTAGGACACTACCACACATGTAGTGCAACTGCTGCCCTTTCACTCCGTGCTCCACTTGGGATTCACTTTTTAAGAACCTGGATACCTCTAGTAATGCAGAAAATTACTGGTTGTGCATTAAGCAGTATTTCACAGACAGAACCGTTAAAGATACAGATTTTGATCTGTATCATTATGCAGCTAATAGAAAAAGGGGAGGAACTACCATATTCCATAACTGCCTGCAGCCCTAAAGGCAGCTGGGATCTGAGTCCCGGCAAGAAGTGTTGAGCAGCTTGTGGGTGCTGGCTTTGGGGAGTGGTTTCTTGCTGGAATGGGATCTGGGTGTTGATCAGTGCTGGCAAAAGCTTTCCTCTGCACCCAGAGAAGTTAAATCCTCTATCACCTCTCAATGAGTACATGAGGATGGCAGAAAGCTTTTCTTCCCTGCTGATGACAAAGAAGCCTGTGAGGCTTTTTGAGAATCAGAGGAAAAAATAACACAACCTGATAATGCTTTCTGTTTCTCTAAGGTGATCCTCAGCTTCATGCAGTCTTGTTTGGGGATACCACAGTGAGCTGGCAGGGAGTTTTGTGGAGCTCATCTGAGTGGGAGCAGGGAGAGGATGGGTGGGCAGGATGTCAGATGGGAGGCACCACTCACAGCCCATGTCGGAGTGACTCTACTTCCATCCTGTGCCACTGGAACAAGGAAGCTGCCAATACGTATTTTATATTTTCAGAATTTATTACTTGCATTTTAAATTCAAGGAGGCAACAAAGAAATAAAGAATAACCATCCTTCATGATAAAGTATGGCAAGTCTCTCCAACAGCAGTCACCTTGTGCTGCCTTACAGAATACGTGGGGGACTGGCTGACCTTTACATTATTGCATATAAAAAGTGACTGCAGGGTTGGATTTGTTACCATGAACACAGACCACTCTAGGAGCTGCACTTCTGTGTCCACTGCTGTTGAGACCCAGGGAAACAACTTTCTGCAGTGTGTGGTTATAGTCAACAACCAGAAACACAGACCTTGTACAGGCAGAGCTTGACTCAAGAGAAAGATCAGGTGGCAAAATGCTGCCTGAAGGAACAAATTAGCCAACAGAAGATGAGATTAGTTTTATGTTCTTCTACTACAGTATAACTTCTTTGCCATATGTCTTTGGATGAGGTAAGAGAGATTAACTGTATCTCAGATACAAAATTTCAGTATAATTTTCTGACAAGAAATTTAATAATCAGATTTTTATAATTAAACATTGAGGCTTAAAGGGAAAAATCTTAGTGATCTGTCAAATTCAGCACCGTGGGACACAGCCTTTGTGTAAATCTTTTGTGGGCAGAAGGTTAGGTGTCCCTTGGTTTCAGTTTGAGGTTTTGACCCACAAACTATGTGGGAACTGGATTTTCCTCACGCTGCCATGTGAAACCATCTCCAGTCTGAGTGCAAGAGGGCCCAGTTTTGCTGAGCAGTTTGGAGAACAGTCGCAAAATTTTCCACACACCTGGGCTGAGCTTTGAGCCTGTAACAAAGCTGAAAGCTGGCCAAGTTTCTCCTGGCTTTGTTACCAGGCTTTTTGCACAGATCTATTACTCACTGCCTTTTTTTTTTTTTTTCTTTTAAAACTGAACCATGGGGGAAAAAAGGTTTGGTTGGGGAGGGGGTGAGGGAGGAGAATGTAGAAGAGAGAAGAGTGCGTGTTTGCCTGCGGCAGGAAGATGCAACGCTGCAGCAATCAGTATCACTGCACGCACCAGCAGCTATGAACAACAGGCTGATAGCTTCAAATATAGGGCAGTTGAGGGGAATGGAAAAAAAAAAAAAAAAAGAAAAAAAACCCCAAAAGAGAAAAAGATAGAAGACAGCATGAGCACTGTTTGTCTTGGCTGGTTAGCACACAATCCCCACCTGCATTTGATTCTGCTCAGTCTCCGGACTCCTCCCTCATTTTGGAGCCATGGCAATACAGGAAGGCAGGAGGGGAAGGGAGACAGAACACTTTGTTCTAACAGCCAGACCACTGTTTAACTTCTTCAGCCAAAAAACAAATATGAATATGGAAAGATTTTATGGTGAGATACATCAACAGACTGAAGCAGTTCTGAAAAATCCTTCTATAGTTGCTCATTCAAGGTTTTCAACCTGTGGACTTTTCTTATGATTAATCCCAGTGTTTGTTTTGTAGTAGTACTACTAAGTATTTACCAAGTGATGTGAACCATCAGTTCTGCCATACAGAGCTCTATCTGCTGAGATTATTTTCTGGTCTTCATAATCTGCACTCATATCCAGCCCTTGATGCTTTTCAGTTTCACTATGGTTTGAAAATGAAACCCAGAAAATAAACTCTCAGCTTACCAGCAATGAAGCCTGGGTGCAGTGCAGTAGAAACACAGCAGCCTTGAGCTTTTGAAAATGCACAGAGCAAGCAAAAATTCTGTTGCAGACTATACTTTCATAAAAATTAAATCACTCCTTTATTTACTTAAAAAAATTCTTTTATGTCAGCCAGCTTTCATAAATATTCACTTTCCGAATGCAGAGCAAATTTTAGCAGTACAATTGCTGTGCACAGCCCTTAAGTATGCTGAATCTGGCAATATCCCCCCCAAATAATGCCATGCAGAGCAGACAGAAAAACGGCTATCTTCCTCCCTTATGCCGTAAGAGATCTCAGAACTAAGGTTCTGTGGTTGGTTGGTTGGTTTTGGTGGTTTTTTGTTTGCTTGTGGGGTGGGGGTTTTTTTGTTTGTTTGTTTGGGGTTTTTTTTGTGTGTTTTTTTTCTTTATGGAGATGCCTCACATAAAGAGACATCAGAGGTAAAACTTGCAGGGCACCTGATGGTGCTGTGACAAGCAGTTCTTGTGAACCAGAACATCTCAGAAACTGGGGACAGCTAGATAACAACAAAGGGTCTCTCTGCATCCACAGGCATCAATTCACTGAAATATCCTGATCTCTTCTAAAGCCTTTGGGTTGGTAAACTAATGCCAACTTTTCATCTCGCACACAGCAAAAACAGTGGTTCTAAAAAGATGAGCAAACAGAATTAGAAATGTGAAAACCACTATTTTCATGACTCACGAGATTTTGTACAAAAATCCGTCACTGTAAAACCATGGCACCTAAAAGCATTTATTTAAAACTGTTGAAAGTGAATGTCCAAATAGATATTCTAGTACAGCTTTACAGCTATTCTGCACATTACATATAGATTACTGATTTTTTTTTCATTAATATATTTAGAACTGAGAGAGGGAATGACACTCTTTAGTGGAAGCTTCAGTGTTAAATTACAAACATTTGAAAATGGGAAACACACAAAATTAAGTGTTAAATGAAAACAAACAGCTAGAACAAAGGAAGAAGCATAAAGACCAGTTCAACATGCTTTCCTCCTTCCCATCTTCTCCCCCTCACAGGCACAGGAGAGCGTGCAAACAGTGGGGTTAGGAACCACAAAGAATCCTGATCCCTGAGTCACTCCTGAGTCTCACATGGAGGAATGCTGCTGAATATCACTATATGTACTGTATTGTTCTCCATAATGTAACAACATTGATAGGGTGACTTTCCACCTGAATACCATGGTGGAACTTTTTTCCATGTCATTTTAGTCCTCTCCAGCAAATGATCTTTGTGTAGGTATCAACATAGATTTTTGTTCTGGAACTAGTCATACATATATTCTATAGTCAGCAGACAGAGATAGGCAGCTAGGCTGTAGCCTGCACAATTTATTTTAGATGTCTATTTTAGGATGAGATGCATCATGCTCTAGATATGCCTTTTTCCCTCCCCTGACCTAAGTCTAGACTTACAGATCAGAGGTCAACACTTAGAGTAAAATACCCAGAGAGTCAAGATGAATCACCCTCCCTCTGGGTTGAAACCTTTGCCCTGCTGCAGTGAATAAAGTTCAGCCACTGACTTCGATGAAACCAGAATCTCACTTATCATTGCTATGTCTATGTTTTGGCCACACTGTCGTACTATGCCATATCACAGTCAATAGGCCAAAACACAACAACTTTTTGAGGCTGTGGGCATAGCCATTTCCAGTTTAGAAGCTAAGCATGTTGTCCAAAGCCTAATGGGAACAGGGATAAGCTGCTAGCAATAATAACTTGCCTCAGCTAAGGTAGTGGTTCCTACGGACCTGGAGCTGCAAGAAGGGCTAGAATAGAGAGTGCCCAGGTTAAAGCATCACAGCTCCCAACAGCAATAATCCAAACCTTTACACCTCAGCTGGAACTGCACATGCAGGGAGCTTGCAGTACTCATCCTTTTCCTCCACTATTACAGGTACATTCACCAACACAACTTTCTATTATCTACAAGAATCTGGATTTTGGTAGTGCTGTAACTGGGACATCTTAAAATCAGCAGTGGAAGAAGCAAATGTGGACTTTCAAAGCAGAGCCATTTTTGTAATAGCCTTCCACAAAACAATGGAGACATATTATTTACTCTTAAATCAAAACCACCTTTTCTTATTCTCTCCAAATTTCATTACCAAAGCTTATGTAGATGGGGGTTGAACATAAAAAAATTTTGAAGAGTGGTGTCTAAGGAAAAAACCTAAAGATAGTCTGAAGAAGAAAAAATGGTTTTCTAATGAAAAAGTCTGATGTACAATTTAGGAAAGAGAATCTATGGGATCACAATAATAGACCATTTTCAAGCAAAATTTCATTGCTTTTCACTCTGTTAATTATGCTTCAAATTGCCCTAGATGGTGCCAGAAGCCATCTTAGAAGTAGAATAAATGATGATAATAACACCAGTTTGGTTTTGTAGAGCCTCTATATCTGGGTGGCACCTAAATGGAAGCATCTAAAGTGCCAGAAGCCAATTTGCGGTTTGGTTTTGGATTCATTTACAATTTGGTTTGGCTTTCAAACAGATCTAAGTATGATTGGAGTAGGTACAAGAACACAGAGCCCTCTTATTTCTGTGGGGTGGGCAAGGTTTATATTTCACTGTCACTGATTTGTGGTTATCCTCTTCTGGCTATTAAATTTAATCAAGGTTATAGAACTGCTGGTTGCTCAAAGCACTGCTAGAGTTAATGATGCTCTGCATATGTAAACATCTAGGCTTGTGCGACTGTGACTGCAGAATAAGGCCCAGAATTTGGATAGCCTTTAAGTACACACAGAACAGAATACAATGACATTTACTAAAATACAAGACTGGTAGCTTAAGTAAGCGTTGACTGCCTTGACAAGGTGACCCAGGAGAAGTCATCCAAAACACCATTTTAAGTCTTCCACAACAGAGTAGTTTCAGTGCACAGCTTTCTATCAGGAATTTGCAGGTAATGAAATCAGGGGAAAGTACTGACAGCTATATGAGCATTTAAGCTGTATGAATTTATAAGAGGCTTAGATAAGAAAAATTAAAACTAGAATGGCATAACAGACAGCTTAGTGGTTTTTACAATGTTTAAAATATTAATAAGATCCTTACAATTTATGAAATCCCTTAAGATGACTCGAGTATGAAGTGACATGATAACAACATGCCTGGTTCTAGGGTTTCTTTATGCTGGAAGCCATACATGTAGGGGCACATACCAACTTTCTAAAATGTAACTAGGTCAGGTTGCACAATTCTTAGAAGAGAAGAGAAGGTGGTTATTGTTTATTGTACTTACATATGTGCTGATTGTCTTTGTGTGGCACCTTCCATCTTACTACTTAAACTGAGAAAATGGGACTCCAAGAGGTCTGTCTAGCCCAAGGACAGGGGTAAGAGCTTGGCAAGACCCTGAACCTTGACACTTTTTTCTTTCATTTTAAAATATATATGTAGATATACGTAAGAGTGCGTCATTTATATGTTTTAACACCTGCACACACACAACCTACTGGACATTCATGGTCTCAAGTTTCCCAGATACCCTTTTTCTCAAGGACAAACACAGCATTTTAGAAGAAACCATGTTTCAAAGAGGGATCACAGAGATTGTTAAGGGAGAGAGGATGCATCCTGTGCTAGGAAAATAGAAATCAGCTTGTTTAGCCTCATAAAGCAAAGGCAGAGAAAAGGTATTGTGGCCCGATGTAACCATGTCTGTAGAGCATAAGATCAAATTGCAATAAGCTGGTCATGTATAAACATAGTTAAAGGTAGAAGAAAAGTTTTAGCTGTCTAAAGAGTGAAATTCTGTAAGCTGCTTCCATATAAGGCTTGTGGTGACAGGATGCCTAAATGGTTTTTCAGAAGGATTTCAAGGGGATTAGGGAAGGGGCTGATTAATTTATAGAGAAACATTCCCATAAAATGTGTTTCTGATGCCATCTGTAGGTATTCACTGTACTGGTACAGATAAGGGAGTTTGAAAGAGGAATGTATCTCTATTTGTAGTATATTTATACCAAATTAACTTAAAGCTTTCATACCTTATGGTAGCCCTAAAGAATTATTCACCCTCCTGCCCTTGTTTCTGATATTTTCCTCCATCCACTGAACAGCTGGAGACTTGCAGTAAGAGATGCAGACACATTCATGTTTCATACCATTACATTCCCTTCAGTGTCTAGTTGGCACATCCCACTGGCACTCACAAAACAACACAGATTTTTCCTTCAGGTCATACTGGCAGGTACCCTACTGGGTTTCCGTCTTTCCTCAGAAGCAAAGGTTATTAGTCATCTTTTTTGTCACCTGGGAGTTGCATTTCCAACACAATCTCATTTTGCAATTGCCCTTGATCTCTCCTATTATGTTCCAATAGCATGGCTTTTGACCTTCCACTATAAAACTCTATTTTTAGAGGCTAATTTTAAGTATTTTGTGTGCTATGATTACAGTAATGGAGAGTCTGTGCACTCCTGAATTGGACATCTGTCTCATGGTTGCAACTGTGGGAGGTTAGCCTCAAAGGCAGTAGATGATTCTTTGCAGCCCAGTGTTCACGAATACCATCAAAAACTGTTATAAAAGACACACATATGCATGAACACAGGGACTGGAAAAAAGTCAATGGACAAGTCTTTTTGGCTTGGGTGGCATTCAATAATTGCATTTGAGAAAACATCTGAAAACAGGTTTAGCATGGATTCATCTGAAGTAGAACATCCAGTTCCTTCTTCACTTTGGCCCCTCTGAGGACAGTTTTCATCCCAGACATTTCAGGGCCTCAGCTTTGAAATGCACATAAAGGGAGATAAAATAGCTATCTGGCAGGCAAGAAATATAAGTGGAACAGTGATAGGAAGTAGAAAAAGGGAAGAGAAGTCTGGCTTGGGAAGAGAAGACAATGAGCTTGGTAATGCAGTCCCCAACGAATGGAAAGGCCAGGAGGACCCTGGCATTTTGTGATGTGCCTCTACTACAAAAATACACCTTCTAGATCTTCAAAGAACCAGAGAAGCTGCAGCTAGTTTATATTCAGAAATATGCTTTGAAACAGGTATATGCAGATGCACAGTAAATGCTAAAAAAACACCTTCTCTTTTTTTCCTTTTCAGAGACAAGACTCAAGAATGTCCGCTATTCTGGGGAAGTATCACTCCTGAATGATTTCTGCAGCACATGTATATGTTTCTTTGGCATGAGAACTTGCTGAAGCCCTGGGTAGGCAGTATGAGGTTTTACCTCTCTGTAACAGCATGATGCCATCACCATCACTAAACCATCCTTGGAGCTGCCATAATATACACAATGGTGCCTTCTCCTTCAAAGCACCACCTTGTCATCCTGGTCTTTACTTAAGGGAGATTGGGTTGGGTGCAGTAGTCAGTCCTTCCTTTGTGCTTCCCTTTTGAACTTAAAAACCAACACAATGACCACATAATTGCACCACAGAAAGAAACATTTAGAATTTATTAATGGGGAAAGAAAAAGGAAAGCAAAAGCCTGTAGCCTCTTCAGGTATTAGGGTGGAAATAGGGTAGATGTTAATTTGGGTACAGCTTTTTAATGACTGAATAAAAAGCAGTAATGAGGCAGTTCCAAAGTTTATCGGATGACTGTATTCATTTGCTCTAAATATTGTATTTAGTGATTTGTGCTGATTCTTCAGTTTGTGGGATTAGTTACAGTTCATTGTAAGTTCTAACTGTATTTCCATGTATTGTGTTAAGACCTGATTCAAGAGTAGTTTTATTTGATAAAAAACAGATGTTCTTAAAAGAGACTCTCTCCTTCACAGTACAAAACATTATTCTTAGCAATTGTACGTACCTTACAAAATTAATAAGCACAGCATCTCCCTGCGTGACATATGACATTATTATATTTTTCCCTGTTGAGGGACTTTTAAGCTGCTGAGGTCATGACCTCTGTGCCTTATGAGAAATGGAGAAGCACATGGTTCTAATTTTATCCTCAACCCTGCCCTGCTGCTGACATGTATGTTTACAATACGGTTCATCTGTTGACCCTTCACTCACATTTAAAATATTAGCTAACATTTTTCAGTCCCACTCACAACGGTGGATGGCGATTAGCTGTTAAGACCAGTTGTTTTCTTTATTGCCTTTTGACATGCACATCTTACCCAAAAGCCCTTGACTGTTTTTCTAATTTGGAAACAGCATCAGCCACAGAACCAACTCCAGTTTGCCTGGACACTTCTGCTCTTGTTATGACTCAGGGCACTTCAGATCTTGAAATACACGATATCAACCCACTAGCAGAGGAGACGGGAAACATCCTGCAGTGGTTAGAGATATCCCAGAGGAGCTGCCTGGCTCAAACCCTGTTCTTGGCTGCCCTTCAGTCCCGAGCCGAGGAGGGTTAGGGTGAGCTCAGAAAGACGTGTGTCCTGGGGGACACAGTCCGTCCCTCAAATTCCCCTGCATAAGGCTCCCTGGAGACAGGGGCTGGATCCTGCTGTGAGCAATTCAGGAGGAAAACCCTTCCAGAGAAACCAGTCCTTTCCCTGGTCTGTGTCGGGTGCTGAAAGAACATACACTCACTTTTCAGCATGAAGAGAAAGAAACCAGAACCAGATAAGGCTGACTATTTGAAGGGGTGGCCTAAAAAATGAGAGCTGTTTATTTTCCACTCCGTTTTCCCTTACATCAGGAAGAAGATGAAGGAAAAAGGAAAGGAGAGGAGGAAGGGGTGGTGGTGGTTATCTTATTTTCTTTTTAATAAAGGGAAAAATTATAACAGGAAAAATAACAAGTATTTTAAATCAAAATGACAGAAAATTTAGAAAGATATCATTAGCACTTGAATCTCTTCAAGGTTTTTTTCTTAAACTATATTTTAAGATTTTAATAATTTACATCAACAACTTATAATGTGCTCTGGTACCATGACTTTGAAAATAGCATAGAGCACCTACACTTACATATAAAGCAAAATTATTTACTTGGTTATTTTCATCATACAGTATTAAATGATACCATATTAAATGAGCTCATAGAAATTTATGCCTTAACTTAAACTGCATTAATAGGGCATCACATTCATCATTTGCTCAGTTCAAAATATTTTCATAATTCTGAAGCTCAGCACTCTCAGTTCCCCTATAATCTGTTGTCCCAGTAGGTATTTCCAATGTGTTTATTGATATATTTGGCTTCCCATAAAAATTCTGTAAATAATTTCCAGGCCTGAAATGTACCAAGCTTATTATACTGCTAAAGAGACCTTCAGAAGTGTTAATGCCTTATTTTTAGGGAGTGAGAGCAGGGTCTCTTTTCAGTGGTTGTTAAGGGAAGTAATTTCAATGAAAACTGGGCAGATTTAGGATTACCCAGTTTCTTGGAGGAAGGGATATAGATATCGCAGCTGTAAATCAGGCTCTGAAAACACATGGTTCCTGCAAGTTTCAACCATCACATATATGTCCTCAAAAACCTTGAGAAGGGCTGAATAACAAGGTATGGAAAGGACAGAGAGAAAAAAGCTTCAGGCAGCTGTAGGGAAGAGCCATTGCTTTGTACTGTGAAAGAACCAGCAAAGAAAACTCAAGAAAGATGCTATCTTCACCCTAGAAGTACAGAAGTACACCTAGACACCACACAGACATTTTTGTGTGCAGCTATAATCTCACGATAACTGCAGAGAGATTCCTTTTCTATATATTTGGGTTATCCCATGCACCCTGTGGTTGTAATTTGCCTATATACACATATGAATATCCACATGTATATTTGTTTAATAGCAACCGATGTACTCCCAAGCTATCTTGTCAGAGTCCAGTCCACAAATAATCCTGTTGAAGTGTTGAAGTCATTGCTATTCAGAGTGAGTTGATACTAGCTGGAGAACCAGACCCTAAAATTGCCTTTATTTGTCACTCCTATAATTCCTTTCATCTTTTTTTTCTTGTTTCCTTCCCTCTTTCTTAATGGCCCCAGTTGCCAGAACACTAGATATCGGCCAAGAGGCTCCAATTGCCAGAATGGCAGATATCAGCCAAGAGACTTGGCAAACCTGTGTCTCAGGAGCTGATGCCAATGGCATTTGGGGGAGCAGCACTGGTGTTCAGCATATTTGGCTTTTTTCCTTCGAGTAATGAAGACATCATACTGCTTCTGCCCTCCCATCCCCATAACCTCTGATCCTGGATGTGGAGTCTCTGGGCATGAAACATGGAGCCTCTCACTGCTGCATACAATCAATCAAAGCCAATGTCACCAGGGAGGCTCTTACTTGCCACGTTGGCAATTCACTAATCGCTTCCATTATGACTCCAGCAAGGACGACAAATGAACATAGCACTCCTTGGTCAGCTGCAAACTGTGAACAGTTTCCATGTGCAACTATTTCAGAAAACTTCTAACATAACCCATCTTTTCCTGTTTGCATCTTTGGCTTATGTAGAATTTAAAACTGCATTATTAGCATGTTGGGTCTGTGCCAATTAGGCATGACAAAGCCGCATTTTTCCCTTCAATAGTTGGGTGAACTCAGCTTTTGAGGAGAAAAAACAACCCATAAATTCACCAGCTCGGAATTACACTGTAATTTATTAATCTGTTGCTGTAGGAGGCTGGATTTCCTGGCTTAATTTTCAGCAATATATAGCAAGTAGAGTACTTGAAGCTTTCTTAATGCCTGCTTGCTCACAATTCCTAGAATCTCATGACAGTGAAGAGCAGATAGACGTGTCGCATAATACTATTAATAATTGTCAAATAATTAAAATATGGCCATACAAGTATACTTTACATGCTTAAAGAATAGGATCAGTAGCAGTAAGTCACAGTGATTACACAGCACTTGCATCAAAGCCTTTCATATTCTACGTTTTCCATGAGTTCTGAGCCCACCACGGAACTACTCATATACAGTGAATAAGGAAGAAGACACAGAAACTTTTCCAAGTGACAACTTTTCCAACATGACAACGAATGACTTAGTACAAGAAAGAAAATCTAGTATGTCTTAGCTCTTGGTCCTCTGCTCTTTGCTTTCCATTCTGTCACTCCACTTCCATAGCTGTAACTTAACAGACGTTTTACTCTTCAGGCAACTGTTTACAATGCTGAAGCTACTTCCTAGAGTAGTTCATGAGAATATATAGCTTTAACCTACAATAAACAGGTAAACTACACCAACAACTACTTCTACTAAGGACTTTCTTTATGTTAGAAGAGGTCTTTGACTGCTCTGGTTCTAGTACAAATCTGTAATTTTGGTACTTGGAAGAACAGGTTCTTAACCTTCTCGTAGTAATATGAGCATGCAAGTCACCACAAAGGACCCTGCAAGATGACTGAGTGCTTTCATGAATGGCTAAGATACAGAAGGAAAGGCTGATGTACTTCTCTTCCATGAACAAGGCTACCAATCTCAGCAGAGTTTGCAAAATATTGCAGAGAGTTGTCTGCATAAACTGAGTAAAAACATTACACAATATAAAATCCAATATAAACTACTTCTTATAAATAAAAATTTGCCATCTTGAAATAAATACTGTTAAGAAAATACCCATTTTTGCTTTAAAAGAATCTACCTGCTTATATCCACCAACTCTTTAGAAGATGGAGTGTTTCTAGCTTTGTACTCATGTGAACCAACTTCCAGATAAAAAAGTCTTCATACAGAACATCTCTCCACTCAAACCTTCACTTCCCTGATGCTGAAGAGCATTACTAAGCATCATGTATCACTGCTGATCCATGAATTCATTTCTGTTACACTGTACCACATATATTTATGTTATTAGGAAATGTGATTAGTAAAACACATGAGAAACCATGTTTTGCTCACTTCTTATGTCAGCCTCGTGGCTTCAGGGCTTCTGTGGACCAAGTTTACTGGGAAGACACTGTAAATGGTGGTGCTGCAAAGCAGTCTGCAAGAACATGCTTTGTGGTGATATTGGCTAAGGCCCAGTATATCCAGAAATAAAAACTCAGGTGGGGCTGTTTCATCTTACGTCTTTACGCTGATTGCATTTCCTTGTTGCCAACCCCTGGTGTACAAATCAACACTAACTTACAGCTCCTCACACAGATTTCCTTTTATGTAGTATATCCCCAGTTACATCTGATTTGAATTCAACACCATATGCTTCAAGCCTGAGGCTTAATCCATTAAAGCAGTTCTTTTTGATTTCAGGTTGGTAAACCCAAACCAGACCTGCAGGGACTTCTTTGAATAAGCCCTCAAAACAGATTCTTTCCAAGGGCAGTAGAGGAAAGTCAGATGCAAGGGTGGATTGCTGGGTGCTGCAGGGAGTCCTGCCTCTGATTTGAATTCAACACCATATGCTTCAAGCCTGAGGCTTAATCCATTAAAGCAGTTCTTTTTGATTTCAGGTTGGTAAACCCAAACCAGACCTGCAGGGACTTCTTTGAATAAGCCCTCAAAACAGATTCTTTCCAAGGGCAGTAGAGGAAAGTCAGATGCAAGGGTGGATTGCTGGGTGCTGCAGGGAGTCCTGCCCGTGGA
>NW_009926906.1:0-2129 GCF_000696875.1 Nestor notabilis | reverse complement strand
GAACACCACCACAGGCTCTGGCTGGGAAGTGTGCACTTGTGCTTTATACACATGGGGCGATTACTGAACAATTCAGTGTTAGTTACTGCAGTGAGGCATACGAGATCAGATCTTCAGCAGTGATCAGTGTAAATCCTCATTAGGCCAATATAAAAGGGGTTAAGACTCATCTTTCTGTTTTTCATATACTCTTGTCAGCTACTCATTGCTAGAAGTCTCCTCTCTGCTCTCACTGCCAGTCAGGAAGAGGATGTAAAAGAGTCCTAAAAGTTGCTGACCTACTTAATTGTTTCTTGGCCATGGCTGAAAAGACTGAGGTACTGAGCTGAGGTCAATACAAGTACTAGAGGTTCAGCCACACTGCTACAACACATGCAAGAGCAATCACATTTGACTCTCCAAAACAATCAAACTTGATAATTTCTGATTCCTCTGACACATATGGCATCATCAACATCTGCTCAGCTCTTCTGATCTGCTGAAGCTCACTGTTCCTCCTCTCCATGCCTGGTTCCAACTTATCCTTTGCCTGGGACAGGACCCTCTCTTTAATCTTTTTGTAAAAACTTAGAATGATGGTAGTACCTCAAGAAAGGTCTTGAGATACTACCATAATTCAAATATTATGGTTAGTATTAATAATAACAAAAGCAACAAGAATAGGCATATATGTCACATTAATATTAGAAGTGCTGTGTTGACAGCTTCACTTATGCAGAGGTAAACACCAATGTTTAAAACCATAAAAAGTGAGGGAAAGTTAAGTGTATGCTGACTTAAAAGGAGCTTGCTACAGCACTGTGGCAGACATAACAAGAAATGTTTCAGATACTACGTACACACAGATTTATGCACACATATACTTTATCCATTTTTTATGTGTTGGATTTTCACACAAATTCTTTGCTGAAATTCAGAAAACCATCAAGTTTTCCATTTAGTCAGATAAAACGGTTACAAAACATTAACACTGCCGAGGGTGGCTTGAGCAGAGAAAGGAACTCAACAAAGTGAAAAAGTACTTTCAAATTCTAACTGTAGCAGATGTTGTTTTGGTCATTTCTAGCTGGCTGTGAAGTTAGAGCCCCAGAACTGTGGTTTCGTATGTGGTTCAAGTGTTGGCTGCATTTATGCTGGGGAAATTGAAAAAAAAAAGGATGCTTGTATGCAGGACCTGGCATGTATTGTTTAAAAAAACCCAACAAACCAAAACAAAACCCCAAACCATGGCTGTCTTCAATTATTTTCCATTACAGCATTGTCTGCATATAATTGTTCCATGTTTTCCATTAAGGAGTGCCAAATGAATGAGTATGTTAGAGTATAGGATGTAAAAATTCCACTGGTAATGCTGCCCTGTATCAGTAAATAACATGAAACACAACCTCCCTTGACCTGTGTGACTTTCTCATACAATTAATCTGCATTTTTCAAGTGTCCAACCTTATTTACCGTATCTTCCATCAACAGTTGAGACTGAGGACTCAGAGAAAGTCCAGGCAATGGAAAGTTAGACAGTGATTCCAAAGAGATCTTAACTGGGGCTATATGGTCAAATGCCTTGTAAATGGGCTGTTGCCAGAACATGCAGTCAAGGTTTTGGGGTTTGTTTTTAAAGTCTGAGGGAAATACACACTGCATAGGTATTTTCTGTGTATGAAAGTAAAGGGCTTCCAGGTGTTTCCACAGATTTGAAGATCAGCCCCCACATATTTTGGTTGCTCCCCCAAATCAACATTATTATCATTAGTCTTTCTGCAAAAGGCTTTGTCTGCTTCTGTATCTCAGGTACTTGCATCAGACTCATTAGGCGGGGGACAACAGGAGTCCCTGGGAGCTGGTACTTAGGAATCCTAGCACCCCCTCATCCAAGCAGGGCTTGGGAATCCCTTCTCAAAATCAGAAAGCATATGGCAGCAATGCACACCACAAAGCATATCATGCCAAATATGATGCAGGGTAATTCTATGATGGAAGAATCCAGGAGACATAGTTTCATTTGCCACCTGCTAACATCCTCCTGCACAGAGCTGATCCTGGGCTCAGCTCAGCTACAGTGAAGTTTTGCTTTTAATATTTAATTTTTATTTTATTTAATGTTTATATTATTTTTAAATTTTTGTTGTATT
>NW_009926905.1:29689-49658 GCF_000696875.1 Nestor notabilis | reverse complement strand
TATTGGGGATGAGGCATTTTACAGTTATTCCTTGGGTTTTTTTAGGCACCAGCAGAGAATGGAAGAACCCTTCCTGTGGTTATCTCCATGCTGTCTCCTGTGTATGCATGTATTTCAGCACTTCAGCCTTCATAAATAGCTTTTCTAACTATTACAACAACCTGAAATACCCTCCTATGGAAGTTTGTTTTTCAGTGGGGTTTTGGGTGGGGTTGTTTGTGATTTTTTTTCTTTTGTTTTGGTTTTTGTTATAATTACAGAAAACTGTCAGGGGGGACAGGAGAAATATTAAGAGCAGTGAATGAGCCCAAGGTTACTGCATTTACCTGGCACCCCAGCGAGCATATCCCTGCCTGCTGGATATTATTCATCAGTCCCAAAGCTCAGGGCTCTGCCTGTGCTGTTTTAGTTTAGTTTTGAACTTATTTCAAACATCCTAAGTCCAGAGAGATTGTTATTAAATTGAGGTCCACAGAGAGATACAGCTTTCATTGTTTGAAACAGTTCAGTCACAGTAGCTGGAAGAGCAGCTACAACCTAACTAATCTCAGAGCTGAAATCTGATATCTCTTTGGTGACCAGGTCTTCTAAAAATGATTTTTCCCCTTGGTATTATAATTAGACAATGGCTTTTATTTTCTGATTTATTTTTTTTTAATACAGAGTTTTACCATCATACGGTCGAATCATTTCTAAGGAAAGAGAACGTGATAAACTGCTTAATTTAGCGTCTTTAAATCTTGACAATTTTTTTGTACCATGTAAAACTCAAATTGCTGACTATATCCTCAGCAGGAGCTCAAAGGCTGTGCCAGGAATTTCCACTTATAGAAGTGAGCTGAGACAAGGACGATTTTGCCATTTTGATTTTCTCCTTTCAATTTTGGAACGGAAATACCCATTTCAGTGTTTCCTGATAAAAAAAAAGCTGTCAGAAAGTTGTGACAGACTGATAAGGGTATTTTGAGTCCAGAAAACAAATGCTGTAGTCTAATTTTCAAGTTTCTGAACATATTATATAGACAAAATAAGTTTCATCAGAAATAGCCCCTTAAAATGAAATAAATCAAAACATTGTTCCAGAACTGGTGAAACATTTTAATCTCATTGTTTTGAAAGTGTTTCTTCCAGACTAATTTTAAAATTCTTAGTGAACCACATTTCACTTGAGGTGGTGGAAGAGAATTTCAGAGGTGCCTTTGACAGTTTCCCGAAAAAGCTCTTTCCTGAGCTCTGATGCACAACACACTGGATTTTAACTGTCTGTAACCAAAATGCTGAGTCTGACTGAACGGCAGCTCACACCCTATACCCAGCTCTTTGCACATGCTTTGTATACAAATACCATCCAAAGATAAGGCACAGTAGCTTTCTAGGTCCTACATATCAGAGAAATGCAGCAAAAGCCTACTCAAAAGCACAGAGGTGGGCAACAATTCTCCAAAGGACAGGACTGGCTGTTTTGCAACTCGCTGCTTCTGCATCAGGCAGTGCTCAAATCCTGCTCACCACTGGTGTGCCCCAACACCCCTCACCACTGCACAGACAGTGTCCTCCTGCTGCCACCCTATCATTGCACAATAGCTTTTGGAGATGATATCTGCAGCCACAAAGACAAAGAGGGCTTGCTTGTTTTAGGAATGCTGCTAAACCAGACAAAACCACTTATTTTCACTGTAACTGTTCTTTATTTCGACATCTACCTCCTCAAGACAGAATACACGCTTAAAAAGAGAGACTTAATTACATTTCTTATTTCTGACAGTCACTAGTGCAATAACATTCTCTCCCACATAGGTCACAGAAAATAAGATTGTAGGGACCTGAAAAGATTGGAAGCCTGATAAATTATTCACAAGAGCAGCACTGAGGTCCACCTGTGAAGCTGAAATTCTTCATGGGTCTGAGTGACTTTCATCAGTCATTTTATTGACCAGTGTAGAAAAATGCAAGTTAATGCACATAGGAAAAACACCCACCAAAACACAAAACCTGCTCAGCACCACAACTCTGACTGTTGCTAATTAGTAATGGGATCTTGGGGTTATAATAAGTAATTTCATAGATCTATCACCTCACTGATCAATAGTAATCAAACAAGTGAGCTAAATATTAAGAATCATTAGGAGACAAGTAGACAACAAGACACAGGATATCGTGATCCTAGTGAATAAATATGTAGTTCGTCTGCATCTCAGGAGTTATGTTTTACACTTGTCCCAAGTTCTCAAAAAGTAAAAAGACCGCTGTAAAAGCAGGAAATGTTCTGAAAAGAACATAATGAAAAATCATTTCTGTGTAAGGAATGGCTAAATAAACTGTCTGTCTTCAGCCTGCAGACCGTAATACTGTGTACAGTCATTGCGGGTATGGATGTTTAAGAAACAACTGTTTACTCTCTATTCTATTGCAAGAGGTCAGGAGCAAAGAGGAGCTGGACTGAACACAAAGGAGGTGGTTAGCAAATTAGCCCTCAGAGAAGCCACATTTGGTTTAGATAGCCTTCAAGTTGAAGTAGGAAACTAAAACAGTGGGTAGGGAGGGCACAGCAGGAGCATATACATGCATCCTACTGCCCTCTAGGTCATCCATTTCTCTTAAATGCAGACACAAGATGTGAGGCAAGAGAAACCTTCCCTAGAGGCTTAGGCACTCACATCAGATAAATAAAAGACTTCCATAAATAAAAGACTATCCACAAGAGAAATGAATTAGTGTTCACGTTAGGGGGAAACCCCCCAAACAATAAACTCAATATATTTTGCAGTTTCCAACTCTAAATAGACCACAAAGCATGTCTAAAATTAATTAGCCAAACTTACCTTCACAGACAGGGCTCTTTTTCCCAGATATGAGAACAAAACAGCTCTTTGCCCCTTGCTCAGCAAGTCCCAGCACCAAATAAGACCCCAGCCTGCCTTCACTTCCCACCTTTATAGGCTACAGCTATGATCTGTGACCAACCAAAGGCTGAAAAGCACCATCCCAAATGAAAATCATTTACTCTACAGTGTCATCACACAACCTGCTTCACCTGAGAAATGGGCTCCCTTCATGTGTGGTACTGTTGGGAAATTCTCCCAGTTCCTCAGTGCCTCTGCCTCATACATCACCTCAATTGTTTATTAGAATGTGACTTCAGCTACTGGAAAATTAAAGTCACATGTTTCAAAAGAGATTTAGCAACTTAGTAGCTAGAGGTAATAGAGAAAAAAAGCCCCCATAGAGATTGCTAATAAATGATGATCTGAGAGAGATTTTTGATCACTAGATTGCATGTTCCTTTCAGTCCCACTTAATCTAAACCATTGAAATAATTGCACATTCCTTGTATTTAGACAAAACTGATAGTCTAGTCTAACAAGTCCTGGTGACTTGTGAACCTCTGCTATGTGCATTTAATTGTTCTGCTCCTTTAAAAATGCCTTAGTGATAAAGAAAAATGGAAACAAAAAAAAATTGGAATGATTAAATAATATGTGGTTGGGATACGGGGTAGCTTAAATTTGAAAGTGTGCATATGCTGGTACTTCCAGAGATGTCACTGAAGACGATATTATACCAGAAGTAATATAAAGGCGAGAATGACGCAAGATGACTCAAAAGCAAGTTACAAGTATCTGCTGAGGACACACCACAAATACTGAACTTCCTGTAGCTTTGACTGCAATAATTGAGATGATTCACAGGAAAGGATACCTCTAATATCAGAATAATGCAGCTTTAGAAGGTCATTTTGAGTGGGCTTTTTATGGGCTTAAAACAATAAAACAACTCCCTAGACTCACAGGAAAAACTTCAATTAACCTGCATAGAAAAAAAAAGCCAAGCTCACAGTTGAGTAGGAATAGGTGACATTTTGATCTAGCTAATATGAGGGTATAGCTAATTTAGATGTGCAGCAGCATATGTAAGTTTAGAATTTTGCCCAGCAATTTTCATTAAAATGAAGTCTTTCTCAAATGCCAAATATTCTTTGGGACTAAATAGACATGCCAATGAAAAGAACAAGTAAACCCAGATAAATTTTAAGATTAATTACTTAAGCAGGTGTATAGGTTAGAGAAATTCAAAAAGAAATTCTCCCTGTGAAAAGGCATGTATTCACCTTGTTAACTGCCTGGGTTTGTACAGTCACACTTCTTTGGTCTTTGTTTTTCATTAATTTTAGTAAATGAAGTTATTTTTGGCAATCCAAAGAAAAATAAAAATTTAAGTGAAAAGAATGCCCCTGAAAAGCAAATTTGAAGTATTTCAAGCTCATCTGGGGATTTGTACCAGGACGTGAATCCTCTGAGCTGTGTTCAGGCCTTGGGAGAGGGAGAGCTTTGCCATATGCTGCCTTTGTGAAGAACATAGTGCTCTCTAGCCATGTGCATGTTTCTCATGCACTGCAGTTTTCACAAAACCCATCAAACCTACAGCTAAAAATAAAATGACTGAATCCAAGGTTTAATGTACATGTCTTGTACATTTTCATCACATCATATTTACACTGAAAAGGTCACAAGCTGAACTATGTAAAACATAGCAGATCCAGTGTGGTGAATCATCATACTGTTGGCTATTCATTTTTACACATGAATACATTGAGTTTTCCTCCATTGTGTCTTAATATAAGCCTTGGTATAACACCTAGGTGGCACTCTGTCTACTGAGCTAACGTCAGCTGCAATAAAGAGAATTATACTCATTTATTCCCAGGACCTTTTGGTTAAGCCATTGTTCTATAAGGAGCAAATAAGCATTTTCACAAGGATATCTGCAATCTACTCCATTCTGCAGATTTTTAGGTTTAGTTCTCCATGGTCCTGGCAGCTACAGTCACCCAAGTAGACTGGTTCAGGCAGCCCTACAGCACATAATAAGGAATGGGATTACTGAAATTATCTTCTTAAGGGTGTTTTTCCCACCCTGTATTTGCACTGGGAGTTAGAAAGTTCAGTGCTTCTCTAGTACTCATTACTGTGACACCCAAACACCTGGATACAGCCAGTACACTTTGATCTGGCTGGCTAGTCAAGGTAATTCTTCCTGTAAAATCAAACTGCCAAGGTGGGCAGTCTCTCCCATATGATTGGTGTTTTATTATTATTATTTTACTGCCTGGTAGCAGGACCTCTGTATTCTCTGTAACTGATTTCTTTGTGTGGTTGGAAGCTGCTATAACCATTGTACATAACTATTGGAAAACAAATTTGAAGTAAAAAACCTCACAAAATCAGAATGTGGTAAAACTTCTTCAGGAGACTTCAATAAGCATCACTTTTGCAAAATTGTCATGATTCTGGGCTAAACCTGCAAAGTAAAATCCAGCTACACACAGTCTATGTGACACTTTGGTTATAGTGTGAAGACAAGTACAACCTGGACCAATTCTGGAGAGCATCCACCAGATGAGCCATGCATAAACCTTGTTTTCCACAAGGAGTCTTTCTACTGTCGACTCTATTTACTGTCACTGAAACATTATCCATCATGCTGTAGAAAGTGTCAGACATAAAAGTAAAGTGGAAATCTATAAAACTGGTTTTGAGTCAGTAAAAAATATCAATTTTGTGGCAGCCTTTATTAATCCTATTAACTGTGGTATTTTGGATTCTGTAGGATTTCAGAAGACTCACAATGCAAACAGTGTTTGGATTAAAGATGACACATAGAAATCCCACGAATGTGTATGCAGGGAAACTTAAAGAAATGACTCAGTGGCTGACATCCAGTTACAAAAGTAACGTCAAAGGTCATATAGTTGAGAGGGCTATGCAGTCTTGTTCAGCTAGTTATCTTCTCCATGGTACCACCATGGGAAATTTTAATGTTGCCATTTAGAGATGTAGCTCCACAGTTGACTTGAACAATATCCTTTCCCTCACCTATGGGCTGAGCTGTCACGTTGAATAAACTGTCTCCCTCTATATGTCATGTCATATCTCTCTTCTTAAAGAAAAACTTGTGTTTTCATCAGAGGAGATCTAATCCTGCTAATCACATGTAGTTGCAAAAGTATTGTACCAAGTGTGTAAAACACCTTTAGAAATATTTTTCCTGCTATCAGAATAATTTTTATCTTTTTGCTTTATGCATTATATTCAGATTTACTATTTTTCTAAGTAACTGTGTGACTATGTTTCTAAATAATGTGCAGAACTGGCCAAGAGCGTATAGATTTAAATATTTTAAAATAAGAAATTCTGAAGGAAAAGAAAAAAGTATTCTCTCTCTTTGGCAATGTCCTTAGTTCTAAGGATATACAATGAACTAAAAGTCTGACTGTGAACCTTTTCTTCCCTCTGGGGAACATTTTTTCACATAAGTAACCTCATTTATTTACACTGGAAGTACACTAAAGATTCCAAAGGCAAGTGTCGCATGAGAGCAGTTCAGCTGGAGCTGCACATGAAACAATGGGCTGTGAACTGTGGTTTATTAATTCATTTTGGCAATGTGACCCAGTAAGTGCAAAATAACAGTAATGTGAAATATGGTACACAAAATGTGAATAACAGCAATTATGCTAACCATGAATCTAATCTTGGAGAAAGCAGCAATGAGGGATGCTCAGCATCCGAGGACATGTGTGGTTAACCTCAGCTAACTGGGTTAATCTCCCTATGCTCTCTGTTATGCCTATGGGGAAGGATAAGCTCATTCAGAATATTGTTTTAGAACAAAAGTCCAACTTTACTGATTTTTACTTACTCTTGAGAACTCTCTGTGTCTGTCTCTTTCCACACATTGCAGGAGGACACTTAGACCATCTTAGAAAAGTGGTTCTTGTAAATACACATCTTAGTACTGTGGTGGAAAGTAAGTTTCAGTACATAAATTAATATAAGTTGCATATGAATTTACAGGTTGAATGTCAAGCTATAACTTAAAGATTGACAACAGTGATGCAAAAGAGGATGCAAATGAAGCACATGTTCAGTAGCTTTGCTTGTTGGCAAATAGCAAACAAAGAGAGAAATCAGTATCCATTGCATTGGGAAGTTCAAAGTAATTATATCAGCCCAGGGAAAAGATTCAAAGGACCAGGTGTGAGGCTGTCACAGGCTGCCCATGGCTGTCCGGTGCCAGCACTGCTTTGACCTGGGATTTGGCCTAGGCCAACTAGTGCTGCCCCACAGCATGCCCAGGCAATGTCAAATCCCAGGGAAGGTACCCAAAGGCCACCTTATTCTGCAGTGGTCAAAGTGCCAGCTGTGCAGGCAAGTTACATGAGGCTGTTTGCCATAAGGGGCAGAGGATAAGCTGTGACCTTCTTCATCTAATACCATAAACCAGCCTATCTTGACAAGACTGCAGCATGGCTGCATAACATGATACTAATTTCCATCTCTACACCAGTTTCCATGTCCATTTTCACAGACAATACGAGGTCCTGTTTCAAAACTGCTATGCACAGGCTCACCACCAACATGAAATAAAACCCCCTACCTAATACCGCAGTCCTGCCCTTGGCACAGGCACATTTCATTACTACAGTGACTGAATTATTCCCTTATCCATGATATATTCCCATTAATAACACTCTGCTCTGACTAACAAACAGCTTTATTTTATTGCCATGATTTCTGGTTTTCTCAGAGTCTTTAAAAATACAAACTGAAACACTCACTCCAGGAGTGGTCAAAAAATATTACTACTTCAATACAATATTGCAGGTAGTAAATCTTTTCACTATGAAAATTAATCCCTCTGCTTGTTTAGAGAGACACATATTGCAGAATAAAACCACAACTTTAAGTGATAAGAAAATCTCCACAAATGAAAAATGAAAATCTCCACTTCCCTGCTTTCGAATGATAGCAGAGGCAGCTGGTGCAAGGAGATCTGCTGCTTTCATACAAATATTAACCACAGCTGAGATGACACTGCTGAGATGCAGCACATCAGCAGAAAGAAGAAAGAGAATCTTCATTAACAGCATCTCAGTTAAACGGGATATGGAGGTTCAATCCTGCACATATTGACTTCACTTGCGACATTTACTCTGTATGGACTTGAGAGAGAAAGGCAAGTACAGTCTGAGATCCCAATCATTGACAATAGCTCTGGTCTGCTGATGGAGAAGACCTTTTTCTGAGGAGGCAAAGCTTGCCTGGACAAGAACCTCCTTGAAACTTAATCTGAGATAGTCAAGACACCTAAAGTCTCTAAGGACTACAATAAACATTGACACATTCAGCTTCAAGTTCAAAGCATAAATCTTTTCATCTGCCTTCTCTAACAGGAACACAAAATAGCATGCAGATTTAAAAAAACTAAAAGTAAAAAGCTTCACATACTTTACAGCCCATGTATATGTAACTGAAGTACTCACACGCTCTGCAGATACAGTGATAAAAACTTGATGAAGCCAGAGGGGCTTCAGCTCAGGTTCAAGTGCTCCATGGTTGTGCGGCCACAAAACCAGTAGCCTGAGACACTTTCCCAGGTGGCTGGGGGTGCCTCCTGCCCTGAGAAGCACTTACACATTGGGCAGACTTTCCACCCTAAGCCAGGATAGCGTGTGTAAGTTCACTAATCAAATTCAAAACACTCTGCTTTTGGAGGAACCATTCTAAACCCCCTAACAATTATCCTCCTAATTTCCTCTGTGTTCTGAAGATTTGGGCTATAGGGTTGACTACATGGGCAAATGAAGATGTTAAATCTGTCCTAAGATGTACTGATGTCCTCTACTGTATTCCTGGTGACCACCTCTTAGAATGGGATTTGCTCATACAGCTCCAAAGAGAAGATAATCTGTGCAAACAAAAAAATCCCCAAACCATCAAAAGAAACCAATAAATTCTTTACTGTGAGAGTGGTGAGGTACTGGAACTGGCTGCCCAAGGCAGCATTGTTGTGAATACTCCATCCCTGGCAGTGTTCAAGGTCAGGATGGACAATGCCTTGAGCAACCTGGTCTAGAGGGAGGCACCCCTTCCCATGGCAGGGGCACTGGAATTAGATGAGCTTAAGGTCCTTTCCAACCCAAACCATTCTCTAATTCTATAAAAAAGAAATCCGCCCCCATCTCAAATTGCAGTACTTTAATCAAAACATGAAGGAACAGGGTCATTTATAAAAAATAAACCAATCACATTTTGTAGGCACAGATACAGGTTGGGTGGAGAAGAGATTCAGAGCAGCCCTGCAGAGAAGGACTTGGGGGTGTTGGGTGATGAGAAACTGAATATGAGCCAGCTTCAGTGTGCACTTGCAGCCCAGAAACCAACCGTATCCTGGGCTGTATCAAAAGAAGCATGACCAGCAGGTCAAAGGAGGTGATCCTGCCCCTCTACTCTGCTCTCGTGAGACCCCATTTGGAGTATTGTGTCCAGTTCTGGTGTCCTTAACATAAAAAAGACGTGGAGCTGTTGGAACAAGTCCAGAGGAGGGCACGAGGATGATAAGAGGGCTGGAGCACCTCCTGTATGAAGACAGGCTGAGAAAGTTGGGGCTGTTCAGCCTGGAGAAGAGAAGGTTGCGTGGAGACCTTATAGCAGCCTTCCAATATCTCAGGGAGGCCTGTAAGGATGCTGGGGAGGGACTCTTCATCAGGGACTGTAGTGGTAGGACAAGGGGTAATGGCTTTAAACTTGTTGAAGGGGAAGTTTAGCTTAGATATAAAGAAGTTCTTTACTGTGAGGTTGGTGAGGCACTGAAATAGGTTGCCCAAGGAAGTTGTGAATGCTCCATCCCTGGCAGTGTTCAAGGCCAGGTTGGATGGAGTCTTGGGTGACATGGTCTAGTGTGAGGTGTCCTTGCCTATGGCAGGGGGGTTGGAACTAGATGATCTTAAGCTCCTTTCCAACCCTAACTGTTCTAGGATTCAATAATTCTGTATACATAGTGTGATGACAGGGAGATGGACACAGGCATCCTCAGTCTCCCTCTCCTACAGGATATTCTTGGCTTTGCTGCTCTGGTGCACAAGAATAACTCCAGTTTAGTTGTCTTATGGGAGAAGGCCAGTTAAGTTGTACCTAACCAGTTCTGCCCACTTAAGAAGAGGGATTGACAAAATGGCATATTATGCAATCTAAGTAAAAGTAATCATTTTTTAGTGAGTTGAAACTTACATCAGGAAAGGAAATAAAAGCAGAGAAAGCAAAGCAAGCTATCAGAGAAAGCGTTTCACTGCCACAACCAGCTGAGCTTAAGGCCACGTATGCTTTCACTGGTTAGGTATGTTCTGAAGGCAGAAGAGGTTTACAAGTTGTCCTGCTCACCCTGTGACCCAGTGCAGGCTGCTCCACCCTGCCTCACAGCAGCGCAGAGCCTGCCAAGCCTGCTGCTGATTCCCTCACCGCCTCCTCCAGGACTGAGAGTACAGCACAGCTCCCCCATTTATCTCCTCTGTGGGTTGTCAGCGCCATGATAAAGTGTTTTGGGGGCTGGTTTTTCTTCTTTTCCCCTGTATTCTGAGTTACTTCCCATTCTTCCTCAGGGGATATATAAATCCAGTCATAACTGTTTATTCCTCAAGCACGGCTACCAGATAAAATAACACAAACTAAGGAATGTAGGCCAAGTATGTGTCCCAATAGTCAAAGTGAGTTCCACCATGGACTGCAAAGGGACTCGGACTTGGCCTTATTTCTGCAGATGTGGAACACATTAGTGAAGCTTTAGAACATGCCTGGGGCTCTGTTCTAGCCTCTGCTGAGCAGCTATAGGGAAAATGTAGGAAACAAATTTCTCCTCTGCTCATGAACCAGGGTGGGAGACTTGTCCAACGAACCATCTGTGACAGCATATTTTGAAGGTGCCATATGTTTTGCAAGCTATCACAGGATATAAAATGCATACAGCCCCCAGCAGCAATTATAGCCAGTAGGCTAAGGTAGGCATCTCATGGAGGAGCACGAAATATCTTATAAGGGGCTGCAGCCAAGACACAGTCCTGGTGGGAGTTGACACTATCTCAAAGGCAGAGGAAACATCAGGCTGTGCTGTTCTTCTGTACTGCTGTGAAAGCTAGGCCAGTTTAGCTCATACTTTGTAATTACCAAAGGTGATTTATTCTCTTGCTATCATCACAGAAGCTTAATCAAGAGAAAGGTCATAAAGAAGGTCCAGACTTTTACACATTGCAAAAGTCTGGCAGAAAACATTCTGCTATGTATTAGGAGTAGAGCTTCTTTGCTCAATAGTCTGAGCAGAAATGGACTTGGCAAAGGAGAGGATGTAATCAACTTCATTTGTACTTTGCCTTCTCTCACAGAAACTGGGAACATATGTCAAATCAAGCAACCACAGAAGCATCCAGGATCATGGTTTTCATTTTTCTGGAAAAACAGAACAGATGGAAGGCCAAGTAACCACATTTATTCATTGAGCGTGACTTTGTATCATGGGTGTGTAAGAGGTTAAATATTATCTTCCTCCTGTTGTTTGCCAGTTCAAGTCTAAAGAATTTGATGTAGAATTATTCTTAAAGAATTGCGCATGAGGTTGACAAAACCACCTAAGTAATAGGAAACAACACTACAGAGTGTTTGGGCATGTAACTGCACTAACTGCAAGACTTAAAGATGAGAATTACTATGGTGTAATGCAATTTTGCTATGGGAGGGAGGTAAAAATCTCTCCATATGGTTTGGTCTTATTTTAGAGAATGATGCACACAGACACTGTAATTTCATACACAACAAACGAAAAGGGTGATTTCTGCATAACAATATGTCACTTCCTTCTATCCCAGGCTGTTCTGTATTCTGACCATTGTGGCATGACCTTTCTGGTGCTGAAATCAAGCAGCTCCCTGATAGCATGTGTGAAGGGTTTAGCTATGTTTGGTGTTCAATATAAAGATCCAGGCGTGTCATTTTGCCATGGCAAATTTAGAGTGAAAGAATGGATTAGTCATGGTAAAAATGTTAAGTATAGATAGAATTCTGCAAAAGCTATGGGCTTGTTTTCTTGTGGCTCAGTGAGGTTTGTGTCATTCTATTTATCAGAGAGGGTTTTGTTAGTGATTGCTTTTCTGTTGGTTTTGGTTTTAAATATGAGGGTAGCTAACAGTGTAATGGATGAGGCAGTGCTGAAACTGAAGGGGAGCAATGACCACCATAAGACTAGTGACTTTATGTAAAGATGAAAGCACACGGCTTTAGGCAGATAGCCAGAGGAGTACGAAAAAGCAGTGGCATAGACCATGTTCCTCAGAATCATTTCCAGCAGACCATCAGTCTACTCTTCAAACATGCTGGGTGCACAGAAAGGGAAAAAAAAGAAGGAAGATTTTAAAGGAGAATACCAAAGTAAAATGCTGTGAATGTTTGTTGTTCAGAGCATGAATCAGTGAGAAATTACTCCAAACATATACAGACCAGTTACTCCTTTCCAGCGCAGGAGCCAGGACATGGCATGGCCTGAGCCCTGAGCAGCCACAATTGCCTTCTGCTGGTATGAGGGAAGAATTATTTTCATCTTCCTGGGTGAAGGTCAATACTCTCCAACCAAGTGACATTTGGATCAGTGAACCCATCAAGTTTAGTATAGTGAATATGCATAAGACTTCCGTGAAGTTCATGGAGATGCAGTGCTTAATTTTGCCCTGGGAGGTTAAAGTAAAATGCTCAATACTTCTGAAATTTCTATGCTCAACACTTCTGTTTGTATTCCTCTATTTTTTGGATTTTTTTTGTCCCCCAAAAAAGAACTTTGATTTTCAAGTTGAGATTTTAAACACACAGTAGTCTGAAAGTTCTAAGCTACTGTTACCACAGCAACCAGAATTATATAAACCAATTAAAGACTGTAAATGTAACAACCACACAGAGTAATACTGATTCCTACAGGAATCTCCATTCTGGCTAATAATATTTTCTTGACTTTTTGTGGGTTTATATGAAAGAAATGGATATGCAAATAATGACACTTCTCCAAACCAAAAGTCTTCCAATTAAATTTCTGTATAAACATTTTATTGTAGAATTTTCTACTTTTCCTTCTACATTATCATTGATTTTGGTCCCTTACCCCAAAAGCTGGAAATCTAAACTTAAGAAGAAAGAACAATTCATCTTGAATATTAAACAGTAATTTAGATTCTAATTACCTGTGGTTTAGTTCTGCAAACCTGATAGAAGAACTTGTGTAGCACTGAAACTTTGGAAACTTTGACTTCTGCTTAAAGTAAAGTCTTATATAAAAAAGCATTGCTAACACTGGGCTGATTAATTTGTTTCATAGCAGTTGTTAAGTGTGTGTCTATTTATCATCCTGTACCTTGCACTGGTAGACAGCTATGCTTAAAAAAATTACTTCTATTAAAAATTGGAATACAATTTTTTGACAAAGAAAACTGTATGCACAGGACTCATCTTACTAAATCATTCTCTGGAAGAGCTTGTCCCTCTCCACTGACCATAAAATGGTCCGGCTGACAGTCTAGGACCAGAAGCCTAGCTTTACACACTAAATTTAGGTGAAATTAATTCCTTTTTTATATGGGTGATGTACTACTTTATTTTCTGTTGTTGGAAGGAAGGTCTGCTTGAAACTGACCTCTGAGTCTGGCATCTTCATGCAATCCCAGGAAAGCTGAGGGGCTTTAAAGAAAGATGAAGCCACTGGGACATTATGACAACCCTTAACAAGAGGGCATTTGAAGTTCCCATTTCCTGCCCTGTAAAATGGGAAACAACATGGTCAAGACAGGCATTGCAGAAGGGGTGTGCACATGAAGAGGTGACATACTAGAGGTCCCACACACACTGTGCCTGTGGGTTACTCAAGCGACATAGTACATTAGCAGCATACACCGCTTCATTTGCCTGTGTGTATAAGCTTCATTGCATGTGTACATACAGGCCACTACTGAGCAATTAAAGCTGCTGAAGATGACAGGCCTCACTGTAATAGTTTTAAGCTTTGCTCAGTCATAACTGAAGGAGAAAAACTGGTTTTTAAATGGAGAGCAGTGATAAATAATAGATGTTAACATTTCAAATAAAAATATTAATCAGTCAGAGGAAGCAAAGTCTCTAGGTTTCAAGAACAAAATATTAATATGTTTCAAGGCCAGAAATGTGTTTCTGAAATGATGAGGTTTAACAACCACCAAAATTTCACCCAAATTGTCATTTCAAAATGTTTTGTCTTTCTTTACCATGAACCGATACAGGAAATCAAAACCTTGTAAAATAACCGCAGTTATCTAAAATACGCTAACATTCAGCCACTGCTTCCTGGCTTTATGGATCATCACATCCACCCTGCTTCTAGTAATTTGTTTATTTAATACTCCTTGGAGACATACTTGAGCCTCCTACTCAAATAAATACGATAAAATCAATGTCACAGGCAAATCCTAGGAATGGTGGAAAGTATTTCACTTCCAAACCATTTGAACCTCAAGGATCCATGCACCAAGATGCCAGTCTGTGCTTTGAAGCATTGCTCCTGAGATTTCCAAGAAGATGGTGATCCTCTAGGTGGATATTTAGCAATAGCCAACCACTGGCAGTTTCACCTGCTGCTGATCAGAGACATCATTTGCTCTGAATCCGCTTTTTGTGATTATCCTGGAGTAAAAGATAATCACATGAACAAAAAGGCATACAGTCACTAGACATGCAAACACATATAGAGATGCTGGTAAGATAATTCTCACACAGTTTTTAGACTGTGCTCAGGCTTTCTCTCTCCCATCACCTGTACTTCTTCCCTCACAGAGGCATACACCTGAGGATAGGAGTAATCTCACTCACCTTTATTAATCTAAGACTTGTCTAGTCTAAACTGGTTATCTAGGTTCCCTCTAGAGTCTGCAGGGAGAAAAAGCAAGAGGCAGGCACATCCAGAGGGCAATTTACTCGCCTGTGTTAGACACTTAGGATAGGATGAATCAGCTTTTAGAAATGCTCCTCTCTCTCCTACGGCTGCAGACGGAACATAGACAACCTGCCTGGAGAAAATAATTAACTGATAAAGTTGGTAAGGTGATTCCCACTCCATATGTAGGTATACCCTGTTTTTGGAGACCGTGTTGTCCTATGTTGGGATTTATTGTGCTAGCAGAAGAGACAAATATTTCACTATGACAAACCACCAGAGTGACTGGAACCCAATCTGAGCTCGTACTATGCCTTTCTGCTAGTGAGAAAGTGTTTGGAAAGCATCCCCAAATTTTCATGTACCAACATGTTTCCCACTTCAGGTTAGAACTGGAAGTGGTGAAACAGCACAAGAAAACAGACCTTGGCTCTGCCACAAAGCAGATCCCATGAGATTTTTTCCAAGGCTGAATAAGTAAAGGATGTTGGAATAATTCAGTCAAATTCTGGGCAACTGTCCATACTTTGAGGTGTAGCAAACAGAGTGGAGCACAATCTTTGTCTTCTTCGAAGATTGCCTAAACATTGAAACTGCAGACTAGCATAGTATATAGTAGACCAACTACAGTGTAGGATAGGGCATACAGAGAACACAAGGCTCAGTGCATTAACTCTCTGTGTAATTCATGGGCTTAGTCATTATTTACTACAGCTCTAAAGAGGCTACCAACAGCCCCTTCACGAATTAGCACTCGCTCTGCACTTGTAGCAGTAGTATTCATCCAGTAAAAGCACAATATACCTCTCACAGAAGATGAAGCAGAGCATTATGGAGATGAAGAGTTATTTAACATGTGGCTCCATGCTACACGCTATTCAAACACTTTCTGGAGAGAGGACTACTCCTTTCCTCCTGCAATTCCAGACAGTGCTCTGTACAGGGTGGTTAAACATGCTGCAGCAGCACCATGTAGGTATAAAGGTCAAAATCCTCACTAGCCTAAGGTACCAAACACCTGATATTTTCCTATATGTGAAGACACAGCACTATATGGCATTTATCATATAAAAGGAACAGATTCTGACAATTTAACTTGTGAGAGTGAATACATGGAATTTCCAAAAAGCAGACCTTGGATGCTTTATCACAGCTAAATGATTAGAAAATGGGATAAAAGTAAAAGGTTGCTTTTGGTTTTGTTTTTTAATTCATGAGCTATTGTAAAAAGTTTGGTTTGAATGTCATACTTACCATGAAAAGAGAATGTAATGTAAGAGACAGACAGAGATTTCTTCATATTAATAGATAATGCCTTAATTGCAAGTCTTTCCTTTCACTGCAGTTTATGCACATGCTCTCATTTCTACAAAGGTCCTACAGAAAGCATTTCATTAAACAAACCTTTTAGCTTCCACTCCTTTCATTATGCACTGCATTTTAACTAGGAAGCTGAAGAATGATTCAAGACCTCACATAATTTTTTGAAACTTCTGCACCACAAAGCTTCATGAAAATGCAGTCTTGCAGATGTTTGGGGTTTTTTTAACTTACGTGCCTCCTTTCCAGCTAGAGAAGAGGCTCTCAAGGGGACTATCTAGCTTCCCAAAACTCTTTCATTTTCCCTTTCTTGTTTCACTCTTCAAAATCCTTCAATAATTCATGTTGTCCTTCCCCCTGATTCAATATCATCTAGACTTTGCCTCATTAGGCTAGGAAAAATCCTTCTTCATTTAAGAGTGAAAGTAAAGTTTTTCAAGACAATTGGTTAGGGAGTAACAGTCATCAGAGCTGCAGTTTAATATCAGTGCTCCCTTTAAATAAATTGTCATTACAGCTTTTGGGTTAGAGACTGAGCTCTGCAGTTCACATTGTCCAATTACTTTAACTTGGAATTAAATAAAATCCTTAACTTTAAAAAAAACTGATCAAATTTACAAGGTGAAAATTCAAGGTGTAAAGGCTGCCTTGTCCCAGTCTGATGGGAAAGCTCTTGGACTGATGTTCATCTTTATTTTGTAGAAGAGGACTATAGACTGCTTAATGAGAGGTGAGGTGTCTGCGGCATATTTTGGTCAATTCTCTATTAATAAAGCAAGCCTATGCCCTCTGTGGTTATCATCACCACCAATGACCCAACTGGAAGAAAAGCTGGAAGTTGTTTTCTAGCTTTAGTTCTGTTTTCTAAAGAAAAGACATTTCTAGTCTCTTTCTTTGTGATGAAAGACTTCAACATACAAGCTGCTAGAAAACTGATGTAACCAGATTGTCAGGATGGAAAGAAACAAGCAGCTGGGATCCCCATCTGCTGCAATAAGGAGCTAAGCTAAAAATCCTTCCAACATGCTCATCTGAGGTAAAATGAGTCAATAAACCTGCATTTTTATCCATAGAAGCACCCCACAAATTCCTTCCTCTATTTCCCCTTACCCTACCCCTTTACAACATACTTAGACTGGTATCATCCAATATGGTCAGGATTTTTAGCCAAGTCCACAGTCTGCTATATGAACAAAACGCATAGCATGTAATTTATGTTTAATATCAAGGACATGATTTGCCTCATTGTCTTCAGCATCAGTGTGATGGACTCACCGGTGTCACTGAGGCAGCAATAGGCATTGGTGCAGAATCTCTCGAATACTAGTCAGCTCTATAAATGGTAACACACCAGTTCCACTGCCTCCAGAAACTGAAAAATAGGGAATAGGATTTTAAACAATAGTTTATAATATGATAAAAGATGGATTCAGAGGGGAGATGGCATTTCATTTTAGTATGGGAAAAAATAAAGAAAAGCAGAAGGGAATTGGGAGTTTTAGATACGTATAATTAAAAAACTGGTAATGTTTAATATGTAATATCAATAAAGTTGAAGGTGAAGTCACGTGGCCTTTCTGCCTTTGTTGTCTTTAATTAATTTCCTTTTCAATGTAAATAATACATTTAGTTCCTCTTCCTGGTCTTTTAAAATATTTTTCTTTTAATATATCATTTTTATTCTGTTCCCTCTTAGTTTTAATCTTATTTTTCCTAATTGAAATGTTTTATTATTTAAGTATAAACTATTTCTGCCTTTTTACTTCTTGACCTTGTTTTGGTGTTTCTCTCTCACAATTCTTATTTTCTGGGTATTTGAAACTTCAGTACAACTCAGAGGATGCCCTCTTATTCAGGCTACTCAATTTTAATATTTTTTTAAGAATGGAAGCTGAGAATGGAAGGTATTTCTTTTCACAGAACTTTAATTAAGAATTTTAAGATATTAACCATACTAATAATCTGATTACTCTATATGATTATGTAAGGTTCCATTTAAATGATTATGACAGAGACAAAATACTAAATTTTCTCCAGGTAAAACATTTTATAATGAAAAGCTTTTTTTATTTTAACACAGAAAGCATTTTAATTGCAGTAATCTACAATGACCCTTCCCCTGATTCTTAACTCTCAAAACAATGTTTCTGTTTGTATTGCAGAGAAAGGCAGAGAAAGAATACAAGATAGAAACAAGGGAGGAAATTTGGAACAGTGCACAGCTTCAGGGTACATGCACCCTTATACAAACAAACAAACAAACCCAAAGTACCCGAGCCATCCTGGTTTTAGGAGTCTTGGCTTCAATGACTTTCTGTCTTGTTTAACCAAAAAAATGGCAATTATCCACATGTACTCTTTTATCAGTGTACTGGATGTTGTCGACTCCTCACAACAGACATGGACTATGTCCATAAGATCATGGCATTATGGCTATATATGTTCATAAACATCAGACTAACGCAGTTCCAAAGAGAATGCATAGATCTTGATGCCACTATACCCAATATTTTCAAAGTGCAGATATATTTCTGCTCTTTTGTGTATTCCTCATGACAATCTTCCCCTAGGGCTCATTTTCCCCTGTTTTTAACCATATCTAACAGCTTCAGCTACACACATTCCTCAAGTACTTCATCCTTGAAGGAGTGTTTAAGGATCAGCACTTCGTATGTGCAATACTGAGAAAGAGCACCAGTGGGCAGCGCCTATGTAAAGCCATAGTAGTACATGGTCTATAATTTGCCAAGCACCAGCAGCAACGTCTTCTGCCCAAAATCTAGGTGGTTGAATTGTAGACAAGAGCAAGCAGGCTCTGCAGCAGCGTGCCTGCGTCTCCACTGCAGCCCCATTTGTGGTACCACACAGCCTACCTGCCACCAGCTCCTTGGCAAAACTGCAATGAGTGCTCTTGAGCACAATGAACTCAGTTCAAAGGACAGAATGACAAAAAAACTTAAACAAAAAAATCCTAAAGAGGCAGCATTACACCATGGCTTATTGGCTGTGGTAAAAACAAGTTTAAGGGGTATAAATAGCAAGCAGAACTCCTCCCTACCATTAATGGAGCACTGAGGGGTTTTTTTAAAAGTGCTCTTCAGATTCAGTACATGAATTATCACCTCTAATAGCTGATAATTAACCACTTCAGCAAAGCTGTGAAATAGACTGGACTAGCAATAAAATCTCAATCTCACCTGGCAATTATTTGGAAACTATGCTCCAAATAACCAGTTAAATAAATCTGTCTACGTCACAGGCAATTCTCTGCAGACTAGCAATTCCATAAATAAACACACACACACACAGATGCACACATCCATAGCCACATCTACATGCATAAGCTTCGGTGAAATACAGAAGAGGTCTTAAAATCAATTGCACAATCAAGGAGAAGGATATGCAAAAACTAGAGACATAGACATAGACATAGAATGGTTAGAATTGAAAAGGACCTTAAGATCATCTAGTTTGAACCCACTGCCATGGGCAGGGACACCTCACACTAGACCATGTCACCCAAGGCTCTGTCCAACCTGGCCTTAAACACCGCCAGGGATGGAGCATTCACAACTTCCTTGGGCAACCTATTCCAGTGCCTCACCACCCTCACTGTGAAGAACTTCTTCTTTATATCTAAGCTAAACTTCCCCTGTTTAAGTTTGAACCCATTACCCCTTGTCCTACTACTAGAGTCCCTGATGAAGAGTCTCTCCTCAGCATCCTTATAGGTCACCTTCAGATATTGGAAGGCTGTTATGAGGTCTCCACGCAGCCTTCTCTTCTCCAGGCTGAACAGCCCTAACTTTCTCAGCCTGTCTTCATATGGGAGGTGCTCCAGCACCCTTATCATCCTCGTGCCCTCCTCTGGACTTGT
>NW_009926905.1:0-29638 GCF_000696875.1 Nestor notabilis | reverse complement strand
CACGAGAACAGAGTAGAGGGGCAGGATCACCTCCTTTGACCTGCTGGTCATGCTTCTTTTGATGCAGCCCAGGATACAGTTGGCTTTCTGGGCTGCAAGCGCACACTGAAGCCTGCTCATGCCGAGTTTCTCATCAACCACCACCCCAAGTCCTCCTCCGCAGGGCTGCTCTGAATCTCTTCTCCACCCAACCTGTAGCTGTGCCTGGGGTTGCCCCAACCCACGTACTCAATGACTTCTCTTGAACACTGTGTAACTGGCTCAAGAAGATCATATAAAAAGCAAGATAAAAAAAAAAGAGCTAATAAGCAGATGTTTTCATTTATGGAATCTGCAATGGCAATCCTGCTCATTGTTCTGTTTTAGAAGTAAAACAAACTGTTCTAGGAACAAGTATCGATTTCACTGTTAAAAGAAAACTACCCATTCATAAATATTAAGTGATGATATTATCTCTTTCCATGACAGCTTCCTTATAGGCAACAAAAGAAACATACTTCACATCCAGGAAAACAATAAATAGCTTTAGCAGCTACAGAATATACTCATCCAACACATATCTTAAATGCAAAACTGGAAGGATATTTTGGGAAGCTATCCCACTGCAGAAAAAAGAAAGAGCACCCTAAAAAGACTAGTGCCACTGACAAACTTCTACAGGCATAGACGAGAGCATTAAGTATTTCAGGCCTTTTGATCTGATGAAAAATTCCCTCTATGTTTTTAACTTCTAAAAACAAAGGTTTTATTCTCTACATTTGCAGAATAAAACAAAAACAAGCCTCATACAGTAGTGTGAGAATCTTTGTGTTCATTAGGAAGCTTAACATTTAGAATCTTGTAATAAAATTAGAGTTTAGAGCTCAGAATTTCTCTGAAGTTATTATTCCTTAGAAACCAGGAGGTTTGGAGTCCCTTTAGGTAAGGAAGTAAAAGACTGGAAAATTCTTGATGGTTGACTGTGAAGATGTAACAGTTGATTTATAAGCAGGTCCAAGGACCTCTTTCAGTATCTTTACTCTCTCCTCAAAATTACAAAATTTGCTTTATAACTATTGTATTCAAAACCTGCTGACTTTCAAAAACAGGTGTGAGATTTGACATTTCAAGAGGTACCTGAATTATGTTTCCATCTCTTCTTTCCAAGTATGATAAAAAATTCTGTTGTGTTTTTTTTTTTTGTTTGTTTTTGTTTTGTTTTGTTTTTGTTTTTTTCTTTTTGTTTGTTTGTTTGGGTTTTTTTTAACATAAAAGATGATATCTTCCTTTTGGCGTATAGTGCAAGAAAAGCACTAAGTGTGGAATCATGCGAATCGAGACAGTGAAAGAGAAGATCACACTAGGACCACACACAGGATTAAATTAAGAGGGGAGAGAAAGGTGTCCACTACCAAAAACATGCTCTTCACAGTGTGGAAACATTTGAAAACACTTTATGGGAAGAAAACCCTGAAAAAGCTACTCACTACATAACAGGGAACATGAGGCAGAATCAATCCTACACAAAAGCTCCATCCTAGCTGGATGATGCCATTTGTAGAGGAAGGACATTTGGAGCAGAATGAAACACAGATCTACTTTGCCTCCACATGAGACTACCCTCTTTCTTTGATGCTGTGCTACATACTTTTTTCCCTAGAAATACTTCAGATAATTTCTTTTTGCTTGTTATGGGCATACAAAAATTGCCTCAAGGGAAATTGTTGTGGGGAGTAGAACTGAGAAAGGAAGCAAAAAACATAGGAATGGGAATATGCATGGACAGGCAGAGAGAGAAAGTAGCATTATGTTAGTTTATTTCTCTGGAGTTATTTCTAGCCCGGCAAGAAGAATATCAGGCCAAACAATTCACAGCTATTAACTGATTCAGAAATTTCAGTGCAGAAGGGAACAGTGCCAATGAATAAAGTTTCCCTTAATAATGCATACATTAGTACTGAACTCTCTATTTTATAATCAGTACAGTCACTAAGATTAAATATAAACCCAAATGCTTCAGATAAAGCCATCATCACTCATAATAGTCATGTTTCATGCAGTAGTTTTCATTATAGTGTAGGCAAGCAATGGCTTTGGTTTTGCTGTACCTAAACCTCCCACTCCATAATCTACATCAGAATCAAGGAGATAGAAGTTTTCAGAATTTCTCCAGAGCTGACAAGGAGAGAACAGCAGCAAGAACAGCAAACAGAACTTTTCAGTTTTGAAAATCTCCTGCAAAAGCTCCAAACAGATTTTGATTTGTTATGAAAGGCATGTTTCAGAAGTCCAAGTGCATCTGGAAGAAGTTATTGACTGGAAAAATCATATTCTTGTAGGATTTGGACCTATTTACACATTTTAAATCCAAGGTCATAATTCAAGCACCTTCTTGTCCTTGTGAAGAATGAAGCAAATGCAAGTTGTAAAGTTATGCAGCTTCTGAGGAATTTTTTTGTCTGTGTATGGAGGTTATGTCTAGGGGATAGGCTGCAGCCTGTTTCCACTGTATTTCCTCTACAATTTTGGTGCAAGAAACAGTATATGGAAGACCCTATGGTGTCATCGTCTAGTTGTTTTCTGATAAGCAATCTATAGTTCTTTAACTCACTTTCCTCTTTATCAAATGTTTTATCCATTTCACAGACTAATATTTTATACACATATTATTATCTTATATTTCATGGTATTGTCTCATAAAATGGCAACTCCAAATTTAAAATAAAAGGGGGGGAGGCCAACAAAAAATTATTAAAGGAAAAACTGTTCCGAACAGTTCTACTGGTTTCTGTTCTGGTCTCAAAAGACCAAGCATACACTGTGATGACAAAGTCACACTATAAACCAAGGTACATTAAAGGAAACCCTGAAGCAATTTATGCCAAGAAAGTACGACCTTAGATAAGCTGCACTAAGACAAAAATTAACTGTACTGGTAAATTAGACAGAGATTGATAGGTTTTACAGATGAAGCAGTGAAAAGTGAGATGGATAGTGTGATGGCAAAGTCAGTCCTACGTGGACTGTGAGAAGTTGCAGATGGATCTCACAACACTGACCATCCAAGTGGTTAATATAAGATTAAATTCAGTGCCGCTGAGTTCAGTGCATGTAAGAAAAACAATTTTAACTGCATGTATACTTCAAGAGCCTCTAAATTACCTAATAACCCTCAGGAAAGAGATTTTAAACTTGTGAATGCTCTCAGAAAATGTCAGCTCAGTGCCTAGTGACGGTTCAAAGAGCAAACACCATCATCTGAATTGTCAGAAAGGAATAAAGAGAGTGAAGAAGAATAGAAAATATTATGCTGCTTTATAAATCAATGGCACACCCATTTCTTGAATCTATGTGCAGTTTTGGTCCCACTATTACAAAAATGATAGAGTAGAACTAGAAAAGGTGCAGAAAAGGGCAATAAACATAGTCTTATGGAATGGCTTTTTTGGGAAAGAGAGACTAAATAAGATATGACTCTTCAAGCAATGAGTAAAGGTAAATACAACAGGGGTCTATAAAATCAGGCTTGCCAAAGAGAAGTTGCAGGGACGACATATATTGACATGTGCTACGAGTCATACTAAAGTATTATTAGACAGCAGACTTAAACCTAACAAAAGGAAGTACTTTTTCAAACAACACATAAATTGTAAAACTCATAGCCACAGGAAGTTCCAAACACCAGAAATATAAACTGCTGAAGGATTAGAATGGCTTTTAAATACAGTAGTATGGGTGTGACCTCCAACAAAGACAGTCCCCAGGCTGCTGATTGCTGGGAGGCAGGAAGGCAAGGCTGGAGAGCGTAATTTCCAGTATAACTTTTAAGATCAGAATATTCAGAGGGTGATATTTTCTGCTGTGGCTTGTGAACAATAAACATCATTACTATGCATTTTCATTCTCTCTCTGGATATAGCACCTATTAAAATATTCCTGTTCCCTTTAAGTCAGAGAAGCTAAATATCTGGTTCTTTAGTTCTGTTTCAGGCTGAAACTGCCTCTAACAGAAAAAGGATAGAGAAGTAAGTGGACCTTTTGGTTCCTAAGCTCTTGTTAAATATCTAGTAAAACAAGGGTCAAAGAATCACATCCTCCTTATTTGTTTTTAAACAAACGTTGAGGGGAAAGTAACATCCACAGTGCACTAAAGTGTAACTTTCCTAAAGTATCATATAAAAGTTTTCTTCCTTTTCATGTCAGCTTCACTATATTTTTATGACTTGCAGAAGCTTTGTATTAGTCACAGAAAACACATCTGAAGCGTGTAACTCAAAATGTTCTGGCATTATATAGTAGATAAGTCTAAACTCAAGAGCTAGGGAAAAGGGCAGAAAAAAAGTATAATATCTTCCTTAATGGTATCATCAGATAGTTTTGCTTCAAGTGCCCTGTAATGTCTTGGTTTTGTCTGACATAAAGTCAGAGATCCAGAAATAGCTTCAGAAATGTTGTCAGAAAACTATTTCTATAGCTTTCCTGTTACGAAAAGAACAAGAACTTTCTTGTGATTTATATTTCCATTTCTGGAAGTGTATGGTACTTTCTATGCTGTTCAGGTAAAGAACATCAGGTAAAGAACAATTCCTCTGACGTTTCTTTAGTCCTCTCAATATACTGATCTTAATGGGGACCAAATGGATCCTAACTCTACTTTTGCAATAAATATGTCCTACTAGCTATCTACTGTGGGTTGAGTTTCCCTGCTTTAAGACCTTCCTGCACTTTTTCATGTTCAGCAGCTATAGAGTCTGGACACCAACCCAGCTGAGTGTCCTGCCTGCAGCGAGTCTGGAGAGCTCATTAGGCAAAGCTTTCAGGGAAACCGCTGGAAGGAGGCAGAGGTAACTGACTGAAAAAGCATTTATTTCTGGGCTGAGATTGGAACTCAGCTTCTTTTATAGCAGCTAAGGCTGTTGATTACACAGGTCTACATGTAAATAAATTGTGTTAACATAGGAAAAATGCACACTGAAATGCTGTTATATCTAGAAGCTGTCCTTATATTTTAATAGCTTTTTATTATCTGAATATCAACAAGGAACAACATTTTTTCTTTTGTTTTCTTCTATATACAGGTTGAGAAGGTGAAGATACTGTGCAAGTGATAGTACAGATGAACTTTAGAATTTCTGGAGACATGCTGGTTTCGTTGCAGATTTCCTCCATGTCTGCCTATGGGGAGATGAATGGAAGAGCACTGCCTACACCTACTGGGTGTAGGGCAGTGTCAGTCTTGCTCCTGCTGTCCCACTGAAACCTCATGGAACGATCAGTCCTTACCTTCACCTATGGTTTGCACAGCCACCTCTGAGCAACTCTACACCTTTATAGCAGACAAACAGACATTTCTGGGGTATGATTCATCTCACACATTTTCATTGTTTACTTGAGGTTGAGATTAGTTACACTCTAAAAAGGAACTTTTTATTTCTACTGACTTTAGAGGGAGTCTGGATGACTTGCTCAGGTATAGCCATCTGTAATGCCTACAGTTAGGCGAGATGAATGTCCCAAATTTCTCTTGCTTGCTTTTCTGCCAAGGCTACCCCCACCAAATCCCTACAGCAGTTTCCTTTGTCCATATCCTTTTCCCTGGGAGAAAAAGAAGCATCCCAACTCTGTTTTTACTGTGGATCTTGCACGTGAGACACAAAACCTCAGTGGCTGTGTGCCTGTTTCCACTCTTAGCTCCACAGATTCTAAGCCATAATCTTCACCTGCTGGTCTGAACTCACTTATATTAGCTTTGGTGCCAGTTGCATTGGTCCTCTCATAGTTTTCCAGGTGGCTGCCTATGCACATAAAAAAGAGAGACAACAGCATGCCTTGTAATCATTTCCATTCCCCAGGGGAGCTGGTTAGACAGGCTCTGCTTTTTGCTTCCCTTAGAGCATAATTCTTCTGTCCTTAGTCATGGGCACAGTCCCAGTGGTGTCCAGGAGAATTACTCCCTTGAGTTAATAGTGCTGAACCCCTGTTTCACTTCTCTTTAATCATGCTAATCTTCATCTTTTATTCACTAACTGGTAACAATGGAATTGGGAGCTCTGCCTTACCTTTCTGAGACTTAGGCAATGATATGTAATCCATTTAGGAATTCTGGAGAAGACGGGAGATTTAACTCTTTGTTAGCGATGCCATAGGTGAGTTAGTCACCTGCTGAATTACAGATCAGTAAAGAAAAATCTGATAGGCAAAAGCTTTTTTTATTTTTTATGTTAGTATATTTTTCTGGCTTGGAAGTAATTTCTTGTCCTGCTTTGTACAATACAGAAGGTAAAACTGATCTCCAGATATCAGAGCGTTTCCCTGGGTGGCAGAAACAAACAGGCTGCTTTTTCAAAATGCTGTTATGGCTATTCTGACGGCCTGTCAGGAAGCCAATACTATTCAACACCTATATGACCGATTATACCTCAATCCCTCACCAGACAACCAAACAGATGTCACCACCAAGGATGCCTAGTGGCTACTGAATAACATTTCTGCTGCAGTGACATGGCCTCAATCAGGAGGAGAGGGGATTTTCTCAGGGAGGTAATTACTTCTTACTGATATGAAATCTGGATGCTGAAAACGGTGAGCTCCCAAACAGTGCAGTAGAGAGAACAAATTTAAAAAGAATAGAGGCATCCAACCTTTCCTACAAATGGTGAATATGAGCCTAGCAACAAATATTTTGCGGAACTAGGCTGAACTCTATTTGAACGAATGTCTTCTCAAAGTGCTGGGGATGACAAATACTGTATTCTTGGCTGCACTAACACGTTATTCAGTCAACACAACGCATTTGAGTGAGGAAATGCTCTTTGCTTTGCGCTGGTATGCGGGAATGCTACCAAGACTCAGGCATGGAATTCAAATATATTTCTAGTTTGTTTTGCATAAGCCATTTCTAAGGAAGAAAAAAGCTTGTGAAATACAAAATTTACACTAAGAACAATGAGTATGTTGAAGGTCTCATGACACTGCAGATTTAGAATAGTAACCTGCATGTTTTCCCACCTCCTTGAAATGCATTGTGATAGGCTGAGTTACTGTTAATGATAGTGATATGTAGCCCATTCACACAAGAAGAAATATATTCCAGATATGCATTCATCACAGCTTTAGTCAGCTCTGGAAATAAAATAGCATTCTTACCTCTGTGTAGTCAGGTTTCTTGCTAGAGACAAGAGCAGCATTTTAACTATCTGCTGAGTCTCTACTTCATTTCACTGCATTGCAACTTTGAAACCTCTTTTTCTCTGTCATGGATTTTTGTTTCCTGGGCAGGTTTTTATTTTATTTTTAGCCTTTGAGAAAACTCAGTATGGTCAACAGTTAAATGTGCAAAATTTATATATTTAGTATTTTGGCTAAGACCCAGGTAGCTGTTAATATCTTAGTTTTACTACTTCATTTATACTCAAAACACCTATTATTATTTACAAGGATTTGGGCTGGAGCTGTTTAATGTGACAGCCTAAAACCTCATGCATAAATCCATACTGACCCTGCCCCCATAAAGAGACTGACTTGGAGGAGGTAAACTTCCTCTGAAGACAAAGGCTGTGATCAAATGCTGCCAGTAGAGCAAGCACATCAAACTTCCTTCAACTATGCTGGAGTGACTTAACCAAATTTACACCAAATATCTGTGGCAGGACATGAAACCAATGAAACTCCTGGTTCCTGCACCACCGTGGAGAACAACAGATTTTTTTGTTGTTGTTGTTAATAGTTTGCATATGAATTGCAATACTTACAGAGAAAATAGTCCCTCAAGGTATCGGGTATCTCTGCAGAGCACCCCAGGCAATTTTGCATTGTTGAAGAAACCTGTCTCTACCTAGCACACAAAGACTGTTGTGGCTTTGGGCTCTTTTGTTGCCTCTGCAGCACTTTGGGCTCTCTTGCATGGTGGACTGCTCCGTCTGAGCCAGGGTGAGAGGAGTTTGTGGCCAAGCAGTGAGCAGGAGCCCCCAGTGCATCCAGGCAGTGGGAATAGCACAGACTGCTGGAGCCTGGGCTCACCTCTGTGAAAACACCAGATCCACTTGCTGTGGTCTTCCTGGGATTGCTTGCATCTTGGAGAGGTCAAGCCATGGGTTGTTCTCTTTACCTCCAGTTTTTCCTGGGCTGTGGTGGTCACTCTTGTAGGTGACCCCTGCTCAACCCATTTTATATTCTGGACACGACACACCAACCACACTTGCTTCAGGAAACCAAGAGATAAACGTGTCCTTGAAACCTAGGCTCTGAATTGGACCAGACATCCTTTTAAGGGAGTTTTGTACCTCAAAAAAGCAGTAGGATCAAGAAACTGAGAGAAGGAAAAGAAGGCCTGAACCAGACTATATAAAGGCCTGGTTTATTTTAGTGTTGACTTAAACTGGCTTTGCACCAGGCTCAAATTGTACAGAGTTGTTCAATGAATCAGATACTTAAGTGAAGCCAACTGAGAGGACCTGAAGAGGTTATTTGCAGGAGACATTGCCAAATTCCACACATAAAGCAATGTGCAAAGTTAAGAGGCCAAATGTTTCTCCAGAAAAAAACAGTTTGTAGAAAATATGCAGCTTAAAGCCAACCTGTGTTACACACTAGGCATGAATATTTTGTTTGAGCATGAAGGAAACCTACAGCTATCTAATAAGAGATGTCTCAAGTCAGCTGCACTGATTAAGAACCAGACAACTATAAAACAGGGGCCAAAGACTAGTTTTTCAGCTATCACTTGAAAAGCCACGTGCCTTCTTGTTAGCCCTGTGTAATCCCTGATGGTGTGAAGGAGAGGAGCGAGGAACATCTGTCAGTTGAGACTGCATGCCCAGGCACACAAATAGCATGAGCATTGAACTAGCGCTGTGACAACAGGGAAGGCTGAGTCCAGCTTTTCCCTCCCAAGAGAGGCCCAAGGGAATGTGTCATTGCCTTTCCAGTGGTTTTTTTTAAGGGTTTCACAGCTCCTCCTCGTGTCCCTTAGGCGCATGTCCTGCCACCCTCTTCTGAAGCTCTGCAGCAGGTCCTGCAGATGGGTCACACCAGGCCACCCTCAGGCTTATGTCATTGTGGGGCTGACTACAAATGTTGAGGTGCTGGGAAAGGAAGGTCCACAGAGCTTTTGGATCATCAGTATCTTGAGGCCACAACTCTGTCTGATTGTAGGTGTGCAGCAGTCATTGTAGTCTTGGACATATTACCAAAATATCATGCCAACAGGGTTTATTTTGCACTAACTGTGGACTTACTGTCACATACATTTTACCGTAGCTATCTTTTTAATTCCAGTAAATATCTGTTTCAGTAAACATCTACAGCAGATTTCTACAGTGAATGTCATTAAGATAGTTGTGAATTAGTGAACTAAAGATGTTACTGCTTCTGCTACAAATCTGGTAATGAAACACGTTGTCTTTACTAATACCAGCACAGCAAGGCTGTTGAAGAGTTGATAATGAAATTTTAGCCTTTATTCACCAATAAGGAAATCATAACTTGACAAGGAGGAGAAGGTAGTCAGTATCCACTACTTAAGAAGCTGCAACTCCAGGAAACCTTCTGCTCTGTGAGCAGAACTATTTTAGGTTTTATGCAACACTATTTAAGAGCTGTAAGGGAGATGCATAGCCCAACACAGCCCTTCTTAAGACCTCCAGGGGAAAAAAAAGATTCAGATTGTGAACTGGCCTTCGCGGCTTTGCAGCCTGTGTAAGCATCTCATATAGTCTTCAAGATGTGATGGTAAAGCTCCCTTCTGAGCTTCACCTCAAATCCCTGGTGCAAAAACACTGAAAAGGACATACTGACTTTCTAATAGTCCTGAGGTCAAAGAAACAGACAGACACCAATTAAATATTTGTCTAAATTTTACATGAGGCACCTGCAGCCCAGCAAACATAGGTTATGACCAGGAAAGAAGGGTAGTTCAATGAAGAGCCTTGCAACAATGCAGTATAACTGTGCATCACAATATATTTTTTTCAGAAGTAAACTTGTGCTTTTTCAGACTAAGTAATTTTTATTGTAGATTAAAGAAAACAATGAACCGAACTAAAGAAAATACAAACTATTTAGGAGAGATCACAGTCCCTCTGAGAGACCTGAAATCCTAAGCAGCAACTGAACATTTACCCCTGCAGACAGCAGTACATTAATGTACACAATGATAATTGCAGTTGCTTAGCTGATTGAACTAAAACCTCACATGATGTTAGCTGCTTTGACTTAAATCCCAGTTTGGACAGTTTCCAGGAAAGAATACAAAAATTATGGCTCAGTGCTTTCCATTCTTTGTGTTCTTCTTGAAAAAGATTTCCTTCTGGTGTTTACCAAAAATTAAAATCAATAATTCAAAGCAGGTATTTCCAGTAGAGGCAGAAGAATACGGATGTTGCCATAAGAAATGAAGGTAAAACATCAACTGACTAAACATAAGTCCATGTTCAAATAAGTTCATTTAAACTGAAATAGTTTCTGGAAAGGGCATTACGATCAAGGCAGAGGAAGTTTAAAATTTTCTGATTGTTCATCTTTTCAGATGAAGTGACAAAGTTGATACACATCTAAGGAACAAGGAATTCAAGGGGTTTTAAGAAGTTAAAGTACATTTGTGGTACAAATTAGGATAATAACATCTGTGAAAACTTTGCTTTTCCCAAGTTGTGGACCAAGTAGTTAGAACATGACTCAATGAACTGAGGTTTCCTGCCTGTTGTTATAATTCTTTATTATTTGCTCATGCTGACAGGGCATTCTCAACTGTGCAAGATACAAAGATGGCCTCTTTCCTACACAGTAGAGGGTGTTTGTAAGATTTACATCTATAATGTATAATTGATACTCATGCACATTTATTAGCTCTATTCTTATGGGTTTTGCATACAATGGAGAGTTATTAGGAGGGCTTTGAAATGGAAGTCATAGGTAATTTGGCAAACTCTGAATGGGAATTTGGCTTCCTGCATGTTTTCTATGCTTACATTCCATGTCTATGTCTAACCTTCTTTCCTCAGTAATATAATTTCCTTCTGATTGCTCCTTGCCCCAGAGATTTTTTTTTTAAAGAGAGAGAGAGATAGAGAGATATTTAAAATTAGTTCAATCTCATTGCACAGAAACTAGAAAAATGTTCCATGATACCCACAATATAACAAGCTCTGTTTAATTTTTTCTTTTTTTTCAACTCTTATAAAGGCTGCTGAAACTTCCCAGCTTTGGGTTTTTTTAATGGAGCCACTGTTTAATTTACAGTAAGTCAAGAGGCAGGAGGGATGATAAAGTTAAGCTCATGCTGTTGAGAACAATTATCCTGGCCCAGAGACATATGTAGCCCCAGAAGGTTGAACAGACCACCATAGCTTAAAGGCACTAAGATAAAAGGGCACGTGCTGCGTGAGCCCAGTGGGAGCAAGGCCACAGCCTGCAAACAGAGCCCACTCAGCTTTCATTTGATTTGTGCCTCTCTCTTTCCCCCTTTCTCGTTTTGTGTTGGTTGGGGTTTTTTTGTTTTGTTTTGTTTTTAAATTTGATTTATTTAATAAGACCCTGGTGCATTCATTGGAAAGGAAAAGAGAATGGTTGCTGGGACAGCATGACAATACCAATCTAGCATTTGCTACAGACAAAAATAGCTGGTCCAAGAACCATGGCAGCCTCTCTCTCTAAAAGATTGAAGACACTCAAGCAAAATGTAAAGTAAAATAGATTAAGTCAGAAGACATTTAGATTCTGCACCAACAGAATAACAGCAACTATTCTTTTTTTCCCTGTCTCATTAATCATGCTGGTTAATTGTTGAGATAATGATTTCACAAGTTCATGTAATACAGAAAAGGATTACCCCTGAACTGTGCGTATCACTTGGCATTTACTTCTATATATGCCAGTATCTCTGTAATAAAATGAGAGGATATTTTTTGTTTTCCTTTCTCTATTGCCCAGTTTTCCTGGAAAACTAATTGTATATTGTTCTCAAGGACAGAAATAAAGAGAGAAAACTTCAGATAGCAATTAATAAAGGAGACCACATCTTTTTAAAATGAAAATAGTAAAGGAGATAAAGATAGAAAAATGAAGAAAACAGTTATGTAATTTAAGTGGCTAACTCATACCTCTGGAAAGGATTCCATCCTTTGTTAGAGATCTAAGTATTTTTTTTTTTTTTTTTTTAAGAAAAAACAGTGGAATTTTTAATACCTTTTGGCAGCAAGTTCAGATTTCTAAAAATAACAGAATATCAAGACCGTCATTCCTGTGATTTCAATTCATGCTGTTCAGAAAAATGTGATACCTATCTGTCACTGAGGCTAAAAGAAAATTGCTTCTGGATGCCTGTAAAAAATGGTGTGCTTTTCTGAATTCTTAAGCACTTAATGTTTACTGATTAAAAGTATACATGTTTTCTACAAGCTGAGATCAATTCAATTCTTTGGGTTTTTGATTGATAATATTTTGTTATTGCTTTACTTTAGTGTTTTTTCCCATTTTCATGTAGAATTTAAAATACATTTCTTTTCTTGCTTATTTTTTTTTCCTGAAGAACACTGCCAAACCCACACTAAATATTATTGATTCCCATCTCCGAACTGTAAGAAAGATGTATTAGGTTTCTGTGCACTATTCTGAACTTCCAAAACTTTGTAATATTCCAGCAAGGCGACTTGCGAGACATTATTTTTTCTGATGTAATCACCTGGAGAAAGACTGATTCCATAATTTGGCTGTTTGAAACCTTCCCCTTGTAATTCTGAAAACATACAGATTTATGTGATTCAAAACCTGCTCACCAAAGGAAGAGAAGATACAATAAGAGACTTTGGTTTCTCATATTTGTACCATTTTTTCCACTACAAATTGATATTTAAGCAGATGAACAGTGAGCTGTTGCTGTAGTAGTATTTTATGATGTCAAGCATAATAAACACACCCTTCACTCTCTCTTCTTAGTAGAAAAAGAACTCAGCAGTAATCCTCTCAGTTTACTCCTATGTGCTTCAAGCTGCAGCATGAGAAACTCTTTTGGGGCATTTTCTTAGCTGAATTTTTGTAACTCCTTCTGACAAAAATTTGATCCTGTCTGAGACAAAGCAACAATCTCTCTGGGTGAGATCACAGTCACACATTTTACCACAGCAAGGAACAAAAGACTGATAAAAACACAGCATAGAGTGACCTGGTTTTGTCCTCTATTTTGTAGTGGAGGCATCAGGAAATCCTTTATTTTCCTCATTGACATAAAGGTCCATTTTATGATGCAATGTAAAATGCGTAATTTATTTTGGAATAGCTCTCAGAGTGTCCTGTCTCAAGCAATGTCTCCTTTGGATGGAATCCCGGATTAAGTATCTAGAATTAATGATTCAGACAGAAATAGTCTTGCTTGCTTTAATATTGTTAACCTTCTCATGCAAAAAATATCAATATATTTATCTTTCAAAAGGAGAAATTCATGTTTCATCTCAAAATGACAGATTTCACTTTGCCTCCTCGGTGTTCCACCACAGCCATCAGATCAGGGAGGACAAGCAACTTGCGATCAGTTAGGAGCATCATACCACACTGGTACATCGCAATAACAAATATCACCTCCTTCCCTTCACGTCCAAAACTTGCATGATCTTGAATTGTAAGGAAGTTTGAAACCACCACAATCAGCATGTGGGGACTCCATGAGCAGGAATGAAGGTTAAATTCAAAGACTAAGTTATTTACTGCAAACTATTTGCTTAGCCCTGGCACTGGAGAACAGCGGAACAAATGGAATTGTTAGATGCAACATGTATTAAGGACAAAGGCTGCAATCCCATTTCTGGTATTCCATGCTTAAATTTCCCCTGTGCTTTAAGAACTGCAGTGTTAGCTTTTCTCTCTCATTAAACTGCCTTTATTCTATATTGAACCTAACTTGTACTTTTTTCCCCCATTTTCAGTTTACCTAAAAATTACACGTTCTGAAAAAGTCAATTGTTATAATGAATGAAAACAGAAATGGTCTACAAAGCAGAGCATACACACATTGCATGTACAGACACTGGACTGTTCAGGGAGGGCATCTCATTGCTATTGTGACAACATACTGTAGAGGTTATAATTCAGCCAAAACGTAGATGATCTGTTTGCCATGCTGCAGGAAACCTGCAGTGATCATGGACATGACACAAGTGCTGCCTTTAGAAAGGTGGTGAGCAGTGAGCTGGGACCACCACAGCAGCAGTCCTGCAGCCACGCACAGGTGGCCCATCCCACCCTTCTCCATCTAAGGTGTCAGCACAACCTGTTTAATCAAGGGAGCTGCTGCTGGTTTCTGAGCATGGCATCTCCCCAGCTTTATGCTTGTACCTCTCGGTCAGCCTGCATAGTTCCAGCTAAGCAAGACCAGCTGAAGGCACAGACACCTTTCTGCAGCCCCCTGGGGAGGAGGAGGCATGTTAGGTTGGCTCAGCCCCCTCTTTCTGCTACTTTTGAAGCTTTCGTGCTCTGTGTTATTTTTATGCACTCCCTCAGTATCTCACAGCCAAGGAAGTGTAGCATTTTAGTCACTTAGAGGCAAGCTCTGCCCTCGCTTACACCCATGCAACTCATGGCCCTGGGAGACAAATAAATGTGCCAACAAACCATCATTCAAGGTTCCATTTCTTAAAAAAAAACAAACAAACAAACAAAACAAAAACCCAGCCAACCAAACAAACAAAACCCACTAAAACAAATAGAAGGATTTTGCAGCAAACGAAATGCAGTCAGTCAACTAATACTGAGCTGAGCTTTGAGCGAGTTGTGAGCTAAATTGCTGTGATATGGTGCATTATAAACCTGGTAGACCACAGAGGCTTCAGCAAGCTGAATGAGTTTAGTAGTTACTCCAAATTCATGAAAATAAACCATCTATTTTCACTTTTACATACAAACAGACTCTTTCTTCCTCCAATTCTGTGTAACAAGTCAGTAGTCATAGTTACAATGCTTAATTTCTTAAGGTAGAATGAGTGAGTATTATCACACATCTCCTCAGTTAAGGCACCTGAAAACCTATCGTAAGGATTCTTGGTAACACAAATGCTTTTAGAGGTAAAGTTCCCTCAAGTGTCCTGCATCATGTATCCTTCTGACTTTCTACTTAGGAAACATCCCATTGACCTCAATAAGCTATTTTATTCACATTTATCAAACCACCAAGATTGTAAGAATACATACAGGACACAATATGTATGATATTGCACTTCCAAATTTATTTTTCTACGATTTTTAGAATAGGCTTCTTTGCTAAAGAAAAACCTCAAATGCTGAGGTCACTGGTTTGTAACAGGTTTTTTGTAAAAGTTCTAACGTTTGTAACAAACTGAGAGTTTGTTACAAAACAGTGGCTTTGCTCTTATAAAAGCCATCCTTGAAAATGTTTTGAGCTCTGTTTTCAGGACATCCTTCCCAAGAAGTGTTGAGTATTCAAAGGCTGGAATAAAGCCTCAGATCAATGTTCAAAGCACTAAGATATTCACACCCATTTTCCAAACAATTGCTGAAGGTTTATGCTGCAGAACAAAGGGGATGAGAAGGGTAGTTGTCCCATGTTGAAAGCTACCAAACTCCAGAGGTGTGGAGCCAAATACCTCCTGCTTCATATTAGCAGACGTGCGCATGCAAGGACTCTTTGATCCAGCTCACTGGTTATTGCTGATCTCTTCAGTGCTGACTGCATACTGATGTGTCCAAAAAACAGAGCTTTCTGTCTCCTGCTAGTTACTGATGCAAAACCCTAAAAATCCTAAACTGAGTTAATTATACTCTGGTTGTGTCACCACCATCCCACGTTTATTCATTTCATGTTCCAGTCTGGCATAATACTGATATACGTCCTAAATTATCACAGTGCTTGCTTTCATTTTGGTCTAAAATTCCTAGTTCCAAAAAAAGGTTTTTAAATTCAGTAGTTTTTCATAGAAAATGTCTTCTATGAACCAGGCATTTATTTTCAGACTTTTTGAACACTTCATAGCTTGGGAAGAAATTTTAATGAGAAATTGAAAACATTCAAATTCCCCAGTTGAAATTATTATAATGTTTTAACAAGTTTGGGTTGGTTTTCCTTTTTTTTTTTTTTTTGTGTGTGGATTTTTTTTTTGTTTTTTTGTTTTTTTGTTTTTTTGGTTTTTTTTTAATGGTGCTTGTTATGAGCCAAACACATTTATGGAATCATAGAAACTGTGGTTGGAATGGTCCCCTCTGGATATTTCAAGGCCACTTTTCTGCTCAGAACAGACCTCTCACCAGAACAAGCAGGATGGCTGTGCCCTTGTCTAGCTGAGCCTGGCAAACCTCCAGAAATACAGACTCCTTCACTTTTCTGGATAACCTTTTCTGGTCTTAAACTAGAGAGTTTGTAGCAGAAGCCAGACATATATACTTATGCGATGATACAGAACTGCTAATCGTTCTCAAACTAAGAAGAAGACACTTAGATTGTTCATGTCTTCATGAGACTGCAATCAGAAAGGAAAACAAACCATCCAGCCAAAAAACCCCAACCAGCGGGATAGTGGGGGTTACCTTCAAGAGCAAAATGGAAGGCGATCACCAACCTCCCAGCATTTCCACTTGTTTTAGTTTGATTTAACAGCCATCCTAGACCAATTAGCAAAATCTGCAACAGAGGTAAATTTTACTCCTGCAGAATTTTAATCTCTAATGAAAGTGAGAAACAAGGACTGTGCCAGGCTGTTTGTGACTACACTGACTTTTCTGCAGTACTTTGACCATAGTAGTCTTCCTTATTTCAGGATAACATTCTGCCTTTTCTTTGACTTCATAGTGTATTCCTCTTTCTTTCTGAATGCCTTTTGTGCAGCTATAATGGAAAATTAATTCCACCATAGAACAGACTGAATTTAGTGATGAAAGAAGGCAATTCACATGCATTTATGCATTTTAAGAATGCACACATTTACATCCATGTGTGTGTATATTTAATATAAACACAGATCTGTAGATAAAATTGGTAATATATAGGTAGATATAAACAAACAATTATAATTAACATGTAATTTCTTATTCATACCAAAAAATACACATTCATTCACAAAAAAATCTCTAAATATTTAATTGTTGAAGAAATTATTTAAATTGTAGCTTAAAGATACTCACTTCCAGCAGCCGCAGATTTATTCTTTCTAATTGTTCACTTCTTTTTTTAGCTCCTGTTTCTTCTTCCTTTCTTCTCAGTCTTCTCAGGTATAAAAGAGCAGTTCATGCCTCCCAGGTGCATTGAGCCACATTTTAAAGTCCCTTACAAACTTGTATTAGGTATCCATAGTCATTAGGTGCCCCTGATGGAACTATAATGAGATGACACTAACTGATGGATTAGACTTTCTACTCAAGATAAAGTGAATAAAGTAATCTTTAAGGTGAAAAATGCCACAAAATAACAAAAGGCTGATGATATTTCAAGATTAAATTTGTCTTTGTGCCCCACTGAGTAGAATATACTGAAATACAAATTTTTTTTTGCACAAAGATTATTTTGTAAAGCAGCATCCCAGATCCCTATCTTGTCTGGGGCGAGATGCTCACTTTGGAACCTCAACAAGAAGCATGCTCACAAGCTAATCTATACTGCTAAGTGCAGCTGAGCCCCGATGGCCAAGCAGAGGGTTGGAGCTACCTGCCTCTGCACAGTCCTTGTCATGTAGTACAGGCACTGGATCTCCTCTGGCCCTTCATTGTCCTAAAATGTAGAAATTCCACAGAGAAGCAGATTTCAGATAAAAGCTGTTTTACAGCCCTCTGGGGAGGAGCTGAAGCATAGATGTGGATTATCGTGACATGAGGGAATGCATGAAGTGCAGAAGGATGTAAAGCCTGCAATACTCTTGCAGGACAACTGTCCTGGGTTCAGCTACAGCAGTCATTTTTTCTCCTTCTTAGCAGCTGGTGCAGTGCTGTGTTTTCGACTTTCGGTCTGGGAACAATGCTGATAACACCGATGTTTTTAGTTGTTGCTCAGTAATGTTTACTCCGACCAAGGACTTTCTCAGTCTCATGCTCTGCCAGGGAGGAGGGGAAGCCAGGAGGAAGCAGAGACAGGACACCTGACCCAAACTGGCCAAAGGGCTATTCCATACCACAGCACGTCATGCCCAGTATAGAAACTGGGGGGAGTTACCTGGAAGGCCCAGATCGCTGCTCGGGTCGGGCTGGGTATCGGTCGGCGGGTGGTGAGCGGTTGTGTCCTTTTCCCTTGTTATTCCTCTTATCATTATTATTGGTAGCAGTAGTGGTTTGTATTATACCTTAGTTACTGGAGTGCTGTTATCTCAACTCGTGGGAGTTACATTCTTCCGATTCTCCTCCCCATCCCGCCAGGAGCAGGGGGAGGAAAAAGGGGGCGAGTGAGCGAGTGGCTGCGTGGATATTCATGGATACCTCAAAGGAGAGGACCTGAGGATAAGTTTCACCTGACATCTTTTTCATCATTTAATTGAATCACAACAGTTAGGAAGTTTGGTTGGAAGAGATGTCCAGATATTGGAAGTGCTTGTTAAGATTTCTCAATATCCCAAGCAGAACATATTTAGTGTCGCAGCAATAAATAGGCTGTTGTTATAAATAATGTTCAAAGCAAGAGCTACCTCAGTGAATATATGTACACCATCAAACCCACACTTCTGCTCAAAGTAAAGGCTATGGAAATGTTCATTCAAGTCTCTAACTTGCTGGCTGGAAAAAAAAAATTCCTATCTAAGAAAGACATACTGAGATCCAATGTGGCAGTAACACACCCACACATACTATTTTAAAGTATACATCTAAATTATGGGAACATGACCTTATAGCTTGTACAGGCATATTCTACATTGGTGATAACCTGGGAACCCTGGGATTCAATAGCCATTGATAGAGAGAGCATGGTATATCTTTTCCCATAGGATTGTAGTTTTCCTTCATAGGAAAATCTCAGCAACTTTGTACTCAGAAGGCTGTAGGTTTACATAATAAATGGTGGGAGAAGTAATAGCTATGAAGATAGCTGTATTCTTAATTTTCTCCTGTTATATTTTAATTTCTTTCAGGAGTTTTTCATGGGCAATCTGAAACATAATGTCACACAAAACCTAACATCAACTTCATTATCTCTTCTGTACGTTATAATACAGAAGGTCTACTTATTTCCGCAGATATTACTCATAAAATCTGTCCTTTCAAGAGATAAATGTTGTTCTGCTAAACTTTACCTGATCCTGAATACCCATGTTGACCTAAGGCCTCCAGGCTTCACATTGACAGAGTTCTCAGAGAGAGCTTTTTTCAAAGAGCTTTTTGGGTCAGGTTTTATGCTTGTGATTCATGAATAACAGCTCTCAGTCCTTCCCATAACATTTCACTCAAGGTTAATCATTACATAACACAGAGACACCTGAGAAAAAGACTCCCCTGCCTCTATACTCTCCAGAATACTTTAAATTCTAAAATCTTTGTCTTCCTCATCAAACTCCCTAATTACTTAATTAAAACTATGGTATGTGTCTAAAGAGCTACTCCAGGCTCTCAGAAATTTAGCTCACAGTAATTAAAACAGCAAAACCTTTATAACATGATAAACCTGAAAAAAATCCTCTTTTCCATCCCCTTTCTTGCCTCAAAATATTCTCATCTTTCATTTAGTTTCCTTTTAATATCTTTGTGTCCTAGATTGTGCCTACTGCCTTGGCAGGTACTAAATTTGCATAGCTCTTGCCTCTGTCACCTAAATCCCAGTGCACAGTGCTGTCTTGGGCTGGTTTAAGGTTGCCAGCATCACCTGGTCAGCAGGACACTGCATTTTCAGGCATTTTCCCACCTAGCTAGAAAGAAGTAAAAGGACTATGAGCACAGGACTCACTCTCTACCCATTTCTTCCCAGCATCACAGTAGAGGTCTCCCTCAAAATCTGAGAATCCCCTGGTTCTTGATAAGCAATTCAGGAGAACCCTGCTTGGGCTTCACACCTGAGGCAGCCATCTACCACCAGGCAAATGAAACCATTTTCAATTCCTCAGCTCCCTGCTGAGGTTAGTGCAAACAGCACCCCAACATATACCGAGGTAATCACCAATCTACAGGAGCAAAGAGTTAATTGAAAATCACAGGCTTTTTCAGATGATATCAAGATTGCAACTCTCCAGAGTATCCAGAAACGGTAATTATTCAGTGAGCACTTTTCCCTGTGCTGCCACCCCCTGAGGGTGACCTTACTCTACAAAAAATCCATCCGTCTCTCACATGCTTTATGCATCTTCCCCACAGAGTATGCATTTTATGTAACAGAATGATTAATTCTTCATCTCCACACCAGGGAAAAAGAATTCCTTGAAGAGACAAAGCAAAAGGATTGGGTGATACAGTCCTTGCTGAAACAGACTTTCATGAAACTGCTTTTGTGCTTTGAGTTGTTATTTGAATGGACTTGATGCTGGTAAGTGAGAACAGAGGAGGTTTTTGCCATGCTATTTGAAGATAATTGATTTTCATCTTGTCTCAGTGAGTATTTAGTCCCTGCTGGGCATTATGTGATAGACTGTACTCTGTATCTGCTACTCATACCAGTTTTACCTGTTTACAAAGCTATGGTGTACCTGGCTCTGGTTTTGAAAGATAGTCAGCATGACTGATCCATGGGAACTTCAGCCCCATGTAAGCTTTATCTGTTGCACTGGAATTAATGCCACTGAAGAGATTCTATTCTTGTGTGCCCTTAGCTCACCTTCTGCTTCTCCTGAATATTTAGCCAAGTGTTTCATTCATGTAGATTACTATGTACAGTCAGAGGGCTGTCTCAATATGGGAGCACTATCTATAACCTTATCCCAGACACTTAAAGAAGCATCTAAAATTAGGCACCTAAATTTGCATGTTTATAAGTATCCTGAATGTAAAAAAATAGCCCAGCTAAAGGGAAAAAAAAAAAAGAAGTATTTACTGACTTCAGAGAAGTTTCATGTACTTTGTAGGTTCCATCTTGGTGTTGGAAATGCTGATCCTGTACACGGTGCAACAGGTGAGCCAACTCAACAGGTTCTTTCCCTGCACAGCCCCAGAGACCCATCCTTTCTTTCATAATGCTTGAGATAAAATCTATTGTTTATCCTGGGTCACTCGTGCTGTAATCAACAGACCCTTCTTGTCTTACCCTCCTTCAGGAAACAATACCTCTTTTGTGAATCCTGATGTACTCACAAACCCCAGGAGCTTCCTGGCTCAGGACTGCAAAAATACATCCTATCAACTGATGAATGTTGTTGATAGGAGCTCCTACATATAACTATTCATTGCAGATAACAAAGATATCTGTTCTAAATAGCTTCTGCAGGTGCTATCACAGCTAGACTGTTTCCAATACTTCATCCAACTCGCTGGCATTTCCAAATGACAGCCCTCAATGTAGGCATGCCCCAAAAATGAAAAGACCTTTTGAAATCATGGGGAAAGTCTGTGGCCAAATGAGAGCTGAATTTAGATCTTCTGATACTCGTTGCAGTCCATTAATCCACCACTACTACGAAAAAAAAAAGAAGAAAAGAGAAAAAAACAATGAACAGGCAGAGGAGTAAATGCACCTTGAGTGAATTCTTGGCCTATTGCAAATTAATTGGAAATATGCCATGCTAACTTAAGTAACTTAGTTTTTTAAACCCTGTGGTCTGTGCACTTACTTGTTCTTAGACTATGTTACCCTTCTTTTCTGCTTTATTCTGATGAAGATTTTTATTCTGAAGGGAATTGCTATGAGGTCGCTAGTGCATTTATATATTTATATGCATTGTGCTCATATATTTATATGCATTGTAGGCAACAAAGACACCACATCTGTTCTATGTCTTTGTCACCACATCTGGGAAATTTCTGCATTCTTCATCTGGCATGACTTACTGCATGGCACAGCTCATTGCAGATAGATAAACACACAGAAGCAGGAGACAACTTCTCAGCTCAGTGTCAGCATTTTGCACAGCTAGAACCTACGCTGACTAGATTGTTCCGGTGACACAGGGATCAGGAAGGTATAATCAGTACTTATTTCAGTTATTCAAAGAGACCACTCACTAAACCCCAGGAATGCTAATGCCATCCTGGTTAATGGGTCCACCCTGGGTATATGTACGTCATGCAACGTCAGCAAAGGCAAGTGAGGATCACATCTTACAGTGTAAACCTCACTGTGTTTGAGCTCAGCTTCCTTTAACTTCAACTTGTTTAGAACAATGCATCTTCCAGGCTTTTTATTAGCAAATACCAGCTGAATGAATAAATAGCAGGTTTTGAAATAAAATATCAACATTTGGGATGTAAATGTGCTGATCCTGCCAGATTTTACTTGGAAAGTTATTGAAGTAGAGTATTCCCACCTTATCATATTCACTTCAAAACATAAAAGAACCCAAAGCAGTTATAGGAACATTATTAGCTGGAAGGATGAGGCATAATTTAACTTATTGCTGTGAAACATCTCTAAGGCTGTAGGGACCTCGAAGTTTAGCAGTTTTGGTTTTAATGCTTAAATCTAGTGTTAATCTAGTCTTTGTCCTCCAAGACAAATGCTGTGTTATAGAGTGAAAAGTAAAGTAAATTTTCTCATCTAGATTTTTATGATATATTCAGAGCAATAAGACCTCATTTTGATTTTGTTGGGTGCAAAGGTGGCTTTAAAATTGCCTTGTTTCCAAACAACAACTGAAGATGTGGTCCTGAGAGTTTGTGGGACATCATTAATTTATCTGAAGAGGAGTCATGAAAGTTCAAACTGAGGTCCTATACATAATAAGTCTCATGGTTGTTAAATAATTCCCAGTAGACAGCCATGAACATTATTAATGAGGCCCCATTAATAGTTTAGAAAACCCTTAGCTGAACTCTACTCACAGTTCCATTCATTAATTGCAGTAATTAACATTAAGGACTGCAAAAGCTTAATAAATGGCTTTTCCATTAATACATATGATGCTTATAGTGAAGTCAGATACTCAGAGTCATAACTGTGGAGTGCATTTGAAGCAACAACTGCAACCAAATAACACATAAAACTTGCAGATTATTCTTTGATATTTGCAGAAAGAGAAATCATAGCTCTGAAACTAAAGAGGCTTCCTATCACACTGGTAACATAGCAGAATTTATCTTTCCATCTGTTCCTATCTGCAGTTACACCATTGGGGTTTTTTTTTGCTAATATAATGTGTAAACTTCTGGGACAACTTGGTCGTCCTTCATTTTAGAAAATCATCACAATTATGACGATAATTGTAATATGAATTGGATTCTTCATTATTTGAACAGAATGTAAAACCAGGGCAGAAAACAGCCCAACTGAGAATAAAAAAAACAACCTAAAACTTGCTGCACAGGTTAGGCAAAACTCTTCAAATAAACATGGAAATAATTAAAGGATGGAGAGTATCTTATCAGTTATCATTACAAAAATAAAGCAAAACCAAACACCAAAGAAAACATAAACCGCATTAAAAGAATAGACATAATCAGCTTAGCTGATTTTCTCTAAAGAACATAGAAAAACTAGAAATAGTCCAGCATGGAAAATAAAGGCAACAGGAAGTATTACCATCAGAAAGAACAGGCAGGGTGTCATTTTGGCTGGTTCTTGCTTAGAAGAAATGCATAAATGTCCATGAGAATATGACTATAGAACCCATGGGATGATATTAGTAAGACAAATTTAGAAATAAGGGTGTTTGTTAGGAGTAAAGATTCTTCTTACTGTGAAGTTGAATTATTTCAATGAAAACAAAACCAAATCCCTGATGTAGTGATTCTTTTTAAGGTATTTCTAGTCTCTGTAACATGTAGATCCCACCATTTCTTTAGGTAAACAATAATATTAATTATAAGATCGCTCTCAAATTCCAACTGGATAATTGCATTTTGTCTACTTATGCCAAAGCTATGACAGGAAGAAGTTTTATTCACCTGCTGTTTCATGCTATTGTGTATTTTTAGTATTAATTAATTCCTACATTTCAACCCAGAAACAGCTGGATTTCACAAGCAGATTTAGAAGACTCCTGGACACTCTTTGTACATGTATGTATAGGAGTGCTTTGATCCTTTAAAGTATATGGCTGTAAGATGATTTTAATTAACTTATAATTCTGAAAAATATTTATCTGGTCCTTTGAAAGCTGGAATGGCTTAGGAAGTGGAATCTTTTCCTTCTTTAAAAATCTGAGTAAAGTTCCATATGCAATAGGAATTTATAGGCAGATCCCAGCTACTAATAGAAAGATGAGGTATCTATTCCTGCTTTTATTCAGTGGCTGTGAAAAAAATATGGGAATGAAAGTATTTTTATCTACTTTTACTTCTTAAACTCATATTCAGTATAAACATTTAGCACATTTTTATTCCATTAAAATGGCATGGGTTTTTTTCTTTCCAGCTTAGGGGGTTAAATATTTCTGGATTAATCACAGCAAAAGACAGCAAGTGTATCTTTCATGAAAATTGATTCACACAGTGTCAGAATATAATGTCATAGAATCATCTTTTCACTCCTCTCTAGAGAACGTTGTGTTCTGGGCCTTCCAGGCAGCATTGTCATCTTTACCTTGTTATCAGACAGCTACTTAGAAATCACATCGCTTAAGCAAAGCACTTTTGTGCCGTTCAGAAATCCTATTGACTGTAAATTAGAGATGAAATGGACATAGATACTAGCAGCCCAGGTTGATACAGCCATTATTAGATTCTTATTAATACTTCATCTAAATATTAATCGTCTATACTATTCTCACATATGGATTCCTGTCTACACAGAGAACTTTGTTCCTGCTTAGGTTTGTGTGTTTGTAACAGAATTTAAATACTGAAGCTAATAGCAACAGGACTCTGTTTCCCTGCAAATGGAGGGAAAGGAGAAAGATGTGAAGGCCTTTGCATTAAGTAAATTATGGCCTTTGTCTGATGACAGGGTAACATCTAATTTCTATGCATTCTTATGGAAACCAAGATTCAAATGAAAGCCTGTGAAAGGAAAGTTCCTTCCATTACTGCCTCAGGTAATACCATGATTTAGTATCAGTTGAATTTTTTTTCTGTTAATCCATGAAAGTTTAGCTTTGGGCCAGCCTAAAGACATGATGAATCCCATGTGTTCTGCCCAGTATGGGTACAGCCAGGCACTAGCAGCTTTCCCCAGGTAGCTAACACCCACTGTGGGCTTAGGTACTGCTCTTATTTGTGTGTCTTGTCTTGGGAAAAAAATCAAGACCTAGCAGTCTTTCTGCCCTATTTCAGTGATTTGGGGATAATGTGCTTTGAAGAACTATAGGAGCCCAAATCTTAAAGAGGATTTGACCGCCAGGGTATCCAGAAGATCTATGGAATAATTGTGGATTGCAGTGTGGATTGCAGCCACTTTTTACCCATGCAGATACAGCTCAAACACTGCCTGAGGAACAAGACTTGTAATAGTGGGCATTGATTTAAATCTTTTATGTCACGTCCAAACAGAGGCTGTGTAAAGGCCAGTACTAATATAGTGCTAACCTGGACATGTAGTTGCTAAAAATATAGCTGTGCCTATATTAGCAAGGAATGTGGCACAAGGGGACCAAATCTGCAGAACAAAAGCTTTGATGCTGCAAAGCTACAGCCACCATGGTTTGTTTTGGACTAGTTCTACTCTAGCCTTGTGGACTGAGAATCTATTAGTACTTGGAGCACATGCTGTGTTCTACCAGAGCCCATTTTTGGTTCCAATTCACCCATAAGGCATCCAGTTCACGTGCTCCAAACCCACTCTACAATGTGACCAGAAGATTTGCTTCCATATTTGTTTCTTTCACCCCAGAATAGAAATGAAATGGTGATGCAGATGTACCCATCATTGATGTCCATGCAGAGGACGATTATTTCTGTCCATATTTTTTGTCCAAACTCTAAAAGCTGGCTCTGGACTCCCCAGATGCTTCATCAGGAAGATGCTGTAGGTCTAGCTGTCTTGGTCTAGGCTGTGCTCTAGGGATTTACTTTAGACTTCAGTGGTAATTCTCATGTCAGTTCTCACGGCCACGGACAACAAACAGTACTGTGCTCAGAGTCCTAGAACCCGAATTCAGTCCTGCTCTTGGTGCATATTCAAGCAAGTCACTTCAGCCTCTGCTTCATTCACTGCCTACCTCCTGTCTGGGTTATTTTAGTTGTAACATCAACTGTGTAAGGTCACTTTCCATGCTTACATGCAAGAGATTTGCTCAGCAGGGAGCTCTGTGTATGACTGGCACTGGCCTGGAACAAGTACCAGCATCAAAATACAACATTATTCTAAGAGAGAATTTCTGTTCCTTCCTCTCCTCTAAGCTTCATCTGAAGTTTCTCATCTCATGAGAAATAAAGTATTAATGTCATGAAGGAAAATAACCTGTCACCCTGGAGAATCATGTTTTGTGATGCTTATCTATTCCTTATCAGTGTTGGCACTTAACTAATGTTAAAAGAATGCTGATCAATGGCAGTAGGGCTTCATGGGAGCTGAGTTGCACAGCACTATTTTACAACAAAAGTTTTCTGCATCTCTATTTACTTTTTATTCTATTTTTCTTTCCTCTTCTTTTTCTTTAACAGCTTTTATTCACATGTGAGTTTCTGGCAGTTTCAATATGTTAAAACCCATTTAGACAACACTAAGACTGAGAATTCTCCACTGTATAAATTTAATTCAAATTATTCTTATTCCCTTGTTATCTGCTGGTTATAATGTGAAGTACTTTCAAAACTGGCACATTAAAAAAGCTATAATTCGCTCAACAGCTGTGGAAACTGTGATAATTAAAGGAAAAATTAATTGGTTTTATTTTGATGTTTCTTTTATTGTATTGCAAGTACGAGAATTTTCTCTCAAGGTAAGAAGTCATCAATTCTCATCTGCCCATCCATCTATATACGTACCTCAGCATCACACTTCTCTGAGCACCTTCTAAAAATGAAAATGTGTAAATCATCTTTATCTCTTTCTTCTCTCCTCAGTCTGTAGAATAAATAGATTTTAAAGTCAACAAGGACCACTAGGTTATTTAATATGAGATCCTTGATCAAGCACTGCATCTAGGTATCCCTTTATTGAGCACAATGATGTGATTTCAACTCAGGCAATTCCAGACAGGCAGTCAGTTTTGATATGGAAACTTCAAGAAATGAAAAATCCAGCAGTTCCTTCAGCAGTTTCTTCCAGTGTGTGCTGAGCACCTGTGTGCTTGCTTTCTGATTGAATTTCTACCTGCCACTTCTTACAACACCTTTCTCCAGTAGATTAGAAAGCTCTTTAGCAGTGACTGTATTCCAAATGACATACATACCATCAAATCAAAGCTTATTTTGGTTTCCTCTTAATTAGATTTTAATTTCTGTGATTTCCATTATAAGAGAACTTTCAGACCACAGGTGAAATGCATCAAATTTCTTATGCACTTTTTAAAAATACAAGACCCAAAACCAGACACAGCAGCTTGATCTTGCACAATTACTACAAGGTGAAAGGGCAAAACCATTTTCCAGCTCTTAATTTCTGTTCTTTTTTTGCACTTTCAGGGCCACTGGGCCTTTGCTATGGCTTTAGGCAGGTTGCTCACAGGGAATTGCTTCACCAGCATGATTCCGAAAGCATTTGCCATCTATTTACACAGTCTTTTCCTCGACTTCAGCTGTGAAGCACAGATTCCTACTAGCCCAGACACTAATTCCTAGTAAATGTTCTAGCAAATTCAGTTCCCAGGACAGATGTCATATATTGATTCATACTATGCAGGGCACTATGATGTCTAGAAGAAAATTCCAAAGAAAACTCAATTCAGCCAAACCTACCTTTGGGGATACTTACAGAGGTGAGTATAGACTGCATCTATGTGACTGGATTCACAACTGGAGCAGACCAGCCCACTTTTTAAAATTAAGTGGTGCAGATCCCTCCAAAATTATAATTAAAGAATCATTGCCTGATCTTGCAGATATTGGCCTGAGCCTTTCTCTTCCTTAAACTTCCAATCAATACAATGAGTATACAAGTATTTGTCTTTATAAGTACTTTTCATTAAAAGTTAATTATAGTATACTTCTGCAATTAATTATTAGCTGCTTGAAGTAGATATCTTACAAGATTATACTAAATAAAAAGAATCAGTCATTCTTAGCACAGTGCAAGTTAGGGAATTGCTTTAAAGATAAGTTTAATTCCAGCTAAACAAGATGCTCCCTTATACATTCATTTGACATCCAGGTCTCTGGAGAACTTTTTGTTCTTTTCTAGTTCTCTCTGCATCCATTTTACTTCCCCTCTGGACATCCATTACAAAGAAGAATTGTGTTGTTCTGCTCAGACACCACTGCTGCAGCACTACCCTGAGCTATCTGTTTCTTTAGCAAGCAGGTTCAATTCTGGTTGTATATTGACTTTCTCCAGGTTTCTCAGAGCATTTCCTTATGGCTGATTGCAGAACAACTGCACTGCCAGCCACAGGTCTGCATCTGGAAAGGGCAGGAGGAAGCCTGTCCTTGGGAGTAAGGAGCCCAGCAGTGTTGCAAATACATCAGATTCCACTGTGAATTCCACAAATAGTTGATAACAGGCTAAATTTCTTTTCCTTAGTTGGACCATGAAAACAGACAGAACAGTAGGTAGAAAAATAATACTATGATAAATGATTGTTGGCTCCTTAATTATCACAGTAGTGAGAAAAAAAAATGGGAAAGCTGCATATAACTTTCTCCACGTTGCTGACTTGTGTATGGGAAGCTTTTTGCCCAAGAACAAGCTCAATACAAGCTACTAGGTTCCACCTAGAAGAAATACCAGTACTGAATAAAACCTAATGCAAATGAGGTTAGTATCTGCTTACCACCTGGTAAGCTATCCATAAAGGGTTAGAAAAGAGAGTGGTAATAATGCTTGAGCATGCCTAAATTACTGCAAAGGTTACACCGATTCCATCTTTTGCCTCTGCAGATAAGATCCAAGAAAATTAATCTGTGGAGAGACACAAGAATATCTCACCTTCCAAAGGCAATTACTTTCACTGAGAAAAGTTGTTATAACAAAAGCTTTCTACTTTCAAAGTGTGAATCCACCTTTGGCTGCATGTACCTGCAGAAGAAAACAAAAAAAATCAAAGTCACTGAATTACCAGACTGGTATTACAGTTGATATAACAAAAATCTACATTTGATTTTAAACAGTTCAAAATCATTTCCATAATTAATCATTCAAGTTTTCCTTCAGGTTACCCACTGTACAGCTTGACCAAGACAAGGCACACAGCATTTGTTAGGTCTCATGCAATTCATTGATATTGAAGGGGCCTCCCAGATATTTCACTGAGATTTCAGATATAACTTTATAAATGCACTTTGAAATGAAGCTATGATCCCAAAGCAGAAAGAATAGTCATAAAGAAACTGAGATGTTTTCTTGATGACTGTTCAGCCTTTCCTGGAGACTGGACACAAGTCTTGGAACCTTTTCTTTCAGCAGTGTTATTCTTTGCTGCAAGGTAATGGTAAAAGGTATTAAGGGCAAATGAACAAACGTAAAAAAAAAAAAGGACAACAATAAAAGCGATCCATTGGCAGGAGGACATCATATATTCTTTCCATTTTGTGCCAAGCTATTGTCCTACACCTGGGTCAGGGCAATCCCAGG
>NW_009926904.1:0-2415 GCF_000696875.1 Nestor notabilis | reverse complement strand
CCACCCTGCCTCTCCTCTCCTTCTCATCTCACTCTGCTCCAGTTCTTTTTAACTTACTTTCTTGCTCTCCCACTTTCTTTCTCTTTCTCCTGAGCAAAAATCAGCATGTTTGATGTATGCTTACAACTACTACAATGTTTTCATCCTATATAAATAAATCCTTGAATTTTAAGTTTATCAGTGCATCACATTTCACTTAGTATACTATAATCAGGAAATTCAGAACTCCTACAGAACTTTATGATTAAATGCTAAATGTGGGGTAAGACATCATAACAAGCCATCATCATGTAGATAATCTATTATAAATTACATGCCCATCTTGCATTCCAGAATGTCTGTGTTGTTTATGAATTTTTAGCTGATTGCGTGCTAATTCAAATGCTTTTGTACTCAGAATGGATCATAAATTCTTGCTTCTGCGTGTAAGCAGGGTGTATATCTGCCAGTCAAACCAGTGGTGGAACCAATGAAATAGGGGTACTACTGTTTTTCATACAGCTTGTTTATATTCTTGCTCAAGACTTCAGCATCATATTGCTCACAGCATCTGTGATATAACTTCACGTTTTTCTTCCAGTACCTACCTTTTAAAGAATTTACATGAAAAAAAAAAGGAAAAATTTAAAGAACATGTTTACATATTCTAAGGTAGCCATCCATAAAAGGCACTGCTTTTCTCTCATTTGCATTCCTCCAAATTTAGAGTAGTAAGTGAAAAGCTGATTTCTAAATTGGTTGATCTGCAGTGCAATCTTGCGAATCATTTTCCTGACTGGAGGTTCCTAGTGCTTAATGTTTGTCTTTGCTGTAAACATTTCAAAAAAAGCCTTAAAAATATTTTAAGCAAATATAGATAGAAACAGCCCTTCTGACTCAACGATTTGAATCCCTCTGCCTCGACTGTTTACTGAGCTCTTGTCTCTCATGGTTTTGCACACCTTTTCAGAATTTTAGGCTTTATATTGTTTTTCATGAATGATGTATGTTATACAAAACCTGAAAATGTGGCATATATAGCTTTACTGTCCATCTTGGCATTTAGTATACAGCAGAGGGTTTCCAAAGGAGACACATGATCTGCTAACAGTGGTTGAACTGGCTTCTTGGTATATGTCATGGTTTAAACCCAGCTGGCAACCAACTACCACACAGCTGTTTGCTCATTCCCCAGCCCTCAGTGGGATGGAGAGGAGAATCAGAAAAAAGGTAAAACTTATGGGTTGAGATAAGAACAGCTTAATAATTAAAATAAGGTATAATATAATACTACCACTAATTATAATAATAATGAAAAGGACAGTAACTAAAAGAGAGAAACAGAGGGAAAAAAAAAATCAAACCACAAAAAATCCCAGCAACAACAGTGATGCACAATGCAATAGCTCACCATTCACTGACTGATACCTGGGCTGACCTAAGCAGTTACCCTTCTGGGTAACTCCACCCAGCTTCTATCCTTCTTGTGCCCCTTCTCACTGACAGAGCTTGGGAGACTGAGAAGTCCTTGGTCAGGATAAGTGTTATTTAGCAACAACTAAAACATCAGTGTGTTATCAGTATTATTCTCAGACTACAGCCAGAATAGTTACCTACCAGAAAGCTACTTACTAGAAAGAAAATTAACCCTATCCCAGCTGAAACCAGGACAGTATATGGTAGGATTCAGGTTGGAAGGGACATCAGGACCTCTAGTCCAGCCTCGGCTTAAAGAATTGTCAACACCATGTCTCTCAGGGCTTTATCCAGTCTTGAAAACCTCCAAGAATGGATGTGTCCCTTTCAGGGGACTGTCATATCCTCTAGATACTGTCATATCCTCTAGACACACAACCTTGTGTTTTGTCTTACTGAATGTCATTCTGTCCCTAAAAATGCTTAATTGCTCTGTCCAAATGCTATGTGCTTCTTGATAATCAGTTTAAAGGGAGATACTCTGCTCACAAAATACAATGCCTGTATGATAATTTATGACTCTAGTATTTAATGTATCTGCTTCTGATACATTCTGGAGTGCAGAACATGTGATATTGTAACCGGACTATTTTAAACTGAGTTTGTCTTTCTTTTCCTTCCATTCATCCCAGATTCACCTTGGTGGTCAACATCATTCCTCCTACTGGAGTCTGTAGTAAATTATTTACTTGATTTTGTCTCACAGCATGATAACTCTTCAACATTATTCATTCTCACCACGCATTGACACTCTTCTTTCCTTGCACTCTTTGTAAGGATAAGCATTTTGTTAGAAGTTTTAGAACACTTTGTAAGGCTTACTGAGCCTGGATTTTGATACCTCTCATTTATTGCCTTCTTTTCTGTTAGTTTCAGTGCTATTCTGCCATTCTTTCCTTCCCCAGCACCTCCCTCCTGTCTCCGCCTTGAATGACCATAGAATCATAGAATAGTTAGGGT
>NW_009926903.1:25494-32665 GCF_000696875.1 Nestor notabilis | reverse complement strand
GGCGGGGACCAAGCAGCCAGAGCGGTCAAACCCCCGTGTCGTGCTGTTTGTTCAGTCCCCAGCGGGGATTTGTCCTTCCCGGAGGATGCTCTCTGTGTTCAGATGGGGACAGGCATGCTGCTAAGCAGTGGGTTGGTCAGCCCTGCTCAGGTGAAGCCATTAAGTCCAAAATCAGGCCACCCTTTGCATGTGGAGGTGTCCACGAGCATCACTGGGTGGGGAAACTGACAGTGCTCCCACAGGTATGGGTGTAGGCAGAGTAGGCCTTGCATGCTGTGCTGACCTGCTTTGGAGAAGGCACATCTCCCAAAGGAAAACGGGGAGGTTCAGCTGCTGGTCTGCCTCTCTCCACCTGCAGAAACGTTTACAGTATGTATGTTCAAATGCACCCTTAGGAGAAGTGAAAGGAGATAGCTGGAAGTCCTGGCACTAGCCTGCCTACTGTGGTAGTTACCTCTCGATGATCAACCCATGTGCTTGCCTGTAAACTGGTGTGTCCACGTGTCTTGTGTCCATCTTCAAGGCAAGTGCCAGCAGGATGGTGCCAGGCTCTTTTCAGCGGTGCCCTCATGCTGAGGTGGAGCTTGTTGTGTTTTAGTGTATGGCCATTGCTCCTCGTCCTGTCACTGGGCACCGCTGAAGAGAGTCTGGCATGAGGAGGAACTTCTTTATGTTGAGGGTGGCAGAGCTCTGGCACAGGCTGCCCAGGGGGGGTTGTGGAGTCTCTCTCTCTGGAGACATTGCAACCCCATCATAAATATGTTCCTGTGTGAGCTGCTCTGGGTGGCCCTGCCTTGTCAGGGGGTTGAACCTGCCAGAGGTCCCTTCCAACCTGAATGATTCTATGAGTCTGTGGTTCAGCACTTCCGTGGGGCCAGGAGCTGCAGCAGTATTGCTTCACAGTGTGCCTGATGTTGGAGGGTTTAGTTCTGTTGGAGGGTTTAGTTCTGTTGGAATATGGGAAAACTGAAGAAGTGGCAGCAGAAGAAAGCTGTGTAGAGGGAGACACATCAGTAAGGCAGGAAGCAGAGGTGACTGCAACAGGGGTAGGACTTGAAGAGGAGGCGGCCACAGTGGCCTGTGAGCACGGCAGAGGAGAGGCAGCACTAAGGAAGAAAAGTGTTAGCAAGTCTGAATGGCCTGAAGCAAGGAGGTGACAGGGTCAGACAAAGCACCCCACAGCACTAGCCAGGGAAGCCTCAGCCTGGGTTAATCAGCTCAGCCCATTCCCTCCACGTCTGCTGGTCCTTTCCACTTAATTAGCAAATCCTTTCCCCAGAAAGGACTGGGATATAATCCTCGCTGCCCTGCCCTCCCTGCAGACATGGTGCCTTGATGAAATGCTGAGATTCTTAGTCACCTTTCCACCCCGGGCTGTAATTTTCAGCATACCATTCTGGTTAGATAATGCCTCATACCCCAGCAAGCTGCTGACGAGTGATAGACTGAGACCTTGAATAGCAGCAGGCTGCTGCCTGGACAGAAATAACTGCAGGAGGTGTAAAGCAGCAGCAGAATTGTCCCGGGACCCGCTTCTGACATTATTTACTGCTACCATTTTCACCCTGCTAGCATCTGCAGGCTTACACCTGATTCAGTTGATGGTAGAGCAGAACATGGGCCAAGAAAAACCATTTTTTAGGGAAGATATCTGAGTGCCACTGTTGTGCTCCTTGGAAATAAGCGAGAGGGGTCTTAGGCTGGAGTCAGGGAAATGAGAATGTGAAGGGTGTTATGCAGATATCGCTAGAAGGCTTTGAAAAAGTGCTGGGCCCAAGGGAAATGAGTGGGAAGTGAAAGGAGTAGCAAAAAGGCCGTGTCCTGCCCTGTGATGAGGTTGCTTTGTGTTGCCAGAGCAACTCTATAGAGCTTGGTCCTCAGAGTACTTCTTTGCTTATGGCTTGGAGCTCCAGAAGTCACTAGCGCAGGAGACAAGGAAGGAGAGAAGGTGTTTACATCCTCCTCAGTAACTAGTTCCCTGTGTCCAAAGTAGCATAAAGCATAAACATTCTAGTGCTGCTCTGTGACAAGGTGGATGTCTGGGTCATAACAGGTTCTTTGTGTCCCATCCTTGGCCTCTGAGCAGGAACTAAACTGGCAGCCAGAAGGAAATGGAGTTTGGCTTTGGACATGTTAAATGATTTACCACAGACTCTGTTCTGGCAGTGACCTGGAGTGGATTTTTCCCTGAGGGATGTTAGAGCTCATTTGCCTCAGCAAATTCAAAGCTGGTGAAAATCACTGGCCTAAAGGCTGAAGAGCCTGACACCTCCTGTTCCTCTCCAGAAATGACTGTCAGTGACCAATTCTGTGCTGAGAGACGTCCTGCGAGCTCTCACTTTGCAGGGCTCAGCACCCTCCTGCTGTCACAGCGGGCTCTGGGGGTAACTGCAACTATCCCACTTCTGTCAGGCTTCATGAAGGGGCTGCTGGTAGAGCAGCCTGACAGCCCATTCCCTGCTCTGTGTGTGGCCATGGTGGGACATGCAGCTCTTGTGTCTGAAAACAGTGCTGACTGCGTGCAGGGAGCCTGAGAGCAACCTCTAATGAGCTGCTTGCAGATGCTATCCTCTTCTGTGTGGAGCCTTGTCCTCAGGGGACAAGAAGTCCCTCCCTTCATGCAGAGTGGATTTCAGTGTAGACAGGAGGGAGCAGCTCACACTGAGGTTTGCGTTTCATATCCAACATGCATAAAGTGACATGTGGTTGCTCTCTTCTAGGAGACAGAAGAAGACAGCCTCTCACACCGTGACGGAGCTGGAGAACAGCAAAGATTGCAGCCAGGCTGGGAAGCTTCTCTTCTGCCCTTCCCATCCCACAGAGGAGCTGAGGCTGTTCTGCGAGCAGTGCGACCAGCCAGTGTGCCAGCACTGCGTTGTAGGCAGACACCGGCAGCACCCCTGTGACTTCACTGGCAATGTCATCCACAAGCATGGGGATGCCCTACGGGAGCTGCTGAAGAGCACCCAGCAGCACATGGGCACCCTGGAGAGCGCGCTGAGCCAGATTGATGCCATGGGCAGTGCTGTGCGCAGTCGCGCGGAAGCTGTGGCCACAGAGATCTGTCTGTTTGCCAGTGGCTATGTGAAAGCCATTGAAGAGCACCGGGACCGGCTGCTGAAGCAGCTGGAGGACTTGAAGGTGCAGAAGGTAAACCTGCTGCACTTGCAGAAGGCGCAGCTGCAGCAGCTGCTGCTGGACATGAGGACAGGCGTAGGGTTCACAGAGCACTTGCTGGCGAGCGGCTCGGACCTGGAGATTCTCATCACCAAAGGAGTGGTGGCGAGCCGGCTGGCAAAGCTGAACAGCGTCGCTTACAACACCCACCCCAGCATGGACGATGGGATCCAGTTCTCTCCCCAGGAGAAGGCAGGGCAGTGTTGCGGCTATGAAGTTTTTGGGGCCATTCTCAATAAAGCGGTTGATCCAGCCAGATGTACCCTGCATGGGGAAGGTAATGGGGAGCTATACAACAGCCGAATGGGAATGCACCACTCCCTGAAGTCACCTCTCCCGTTCTCTGCACCTACATGGTGTGCAGCTTAGGCACTGTGGGTTCCCTGCTGTCCAGGCATTGCCTAGGGGCAGAGCTCTGCCAGAGTTTGCTTTGCTTGCTGAGGGCCTATGGAAGCCATGTGGGGCAGGGAGCCAGAGGGCTATCCCCATCCAGATGTACAGACCATATTGGAGCTGCCCTCCACAGCATCACTGACCTCAGCATGGGGCTGAGGTGTGAGGAGAGCAACACTTAGGGCAAAGACCACAGCTTACTCGGGGTGGGAGTGGTGCTTGCAATGTCAGTTCTTGTCTCCTATTCTGCAGCATGGGCCCTGCAGATCCCCTCTGTGGCTGAGGAAATAGTTCCATTTCCCTTACAGCTTCTGCTGAAATTGCCATGGGAATAACTGGCATTGATGGTTTCATGGGTATTTGCTTATTAAGGACCTGGGGCAGTGCCAGCAAACAGGTAACGTTCAGACCAGCCCACAGAGCACAGCCATCGCTGGTCACTAATGGCCTGTGCCATGCAAGTGAGACAGACCCAGGGCTTGTTTGATCCCTTACATACCAAACTGTAAGTTCTGAGGTCTCTGGGGCTCCACGCTGCACAGTGGGGCTGTTGCTTCTCCCTCCTGGTTGCATGGTGCACCTTAAGGCCTTCTGGGAAGATGCCAGCTGGGCTCAGAGGGGGCAGGAAGACCACCCAGGACCATACAGACCTTGGCTAAGCCTGCTCAACGTCTCTTCGCACCTATGGCTGTCAACTCTCCTGATCCCCACTCATATATTTAATTTTCCCTTTGAGTGGAAAGAGCTGTGCACCCCAGCAGCAACGTCCTGACAGTGCTCTGATGGGACCACGGCACTGCGAAATAGGTGGGAGGTGGCAGTTACGGCTGGAGTGAATCCTTTCTGCTCCTGTTCCTCTGCCTTGCAGATCTCCACAGTGCCCATCAGAACCAGCTGACTGGCTTTACCCTGCTGTGCAATGACACCATGGGGGAGCGGATGGGCCGAGGAGGAGAGGCTGTGCGGGTCACCATCACCCACAGGGACAAGAGAGAGTGGTGGGTATTTTACCTGAGAACTCCCTGGTCACTGGCTTTGTCTTTCTGCCTCCCTTATCCCAGCTCCCTCTGTGCTTAGGCAGGTGGGAGAATGCACTTCAGCATGTGGGTCAGAATCTGTAGGAAAGGGCACTACTCTTCTTCCCACTGGTGTAGTTGTATTTCTTACTGGTTGTATTTTACTGTGTGGAGCTTGACAGTGTTGGCTTAGGTTTGTATTGAGTCTTTGAGTGATTTGAATCAACTCTCAGTGGGTGTTAGACATTGTCAGAGTGAGCTGTTGCTCCTTCCTGCCCCTAGCAGCAGACATCCAGGGCTCCTGAACATAAAACATCACAACCCCAGAATGACTGTCCCAAGTCAGGCAGTTCACCAAGGCCAGGAGCATCTGACAAGTGATGGAAATGCTTAGTTCATGTCCTGGAGAAAGAATCTGTGTTGGGACTTTATTGTACTTTCTCCTGTCATTGCAAGCATTGGGCATTTTAACATGTTTGAAGGTTTTCTAGCAAAGGCAGGGAGGACTGCACTTGAGCTCTTTAGTGTTTCCACGGGGAAAACTAGCAACCAGAACAAATGATTTGTAACTGCTTCCAGGCTGCACTTGTTACTACAGAGCAGACAGGAACAGATGCAGAACCACCAACAATAGAACCAACATGGACTCGCTCTGTCAACTCCATGTCTCTCTGGTGTTGGGGTCCCCAGAGTTGAACGCAGGACTGCGGGGGGGGGTCTCATGAGAGCAGAGTAGAGGGGGAGAATCCCCTCCTCAACCTGCTGCTCACACTCCTTTTGATGAAGCCCAGCACACGGGTGATTTCTGGGCTCAAGCACACACTGAAGTGGGTCATGTTCAAGTTCTCTTCAACCAACACCCCCAAGTCCTTCTCCTCAGGGCTGCTCTCAATCCATTCTCCACCCAGCCTGTATTTGTGCCTGGGATTGCCCCAACCCAGGGGCAGGACCTTGCACTTGGCTTTGTTGAACTTGATGAGGTTTGCCCTGGCACCTCTCAAGCATGTCAAAGTCTCTTTGGATCCCGTCTCTTCCCTCCAGTGTGTCGAGGTGCTCATACAAGGTAAGAGGGTGTGAACATCAGGATTGTGCCTGATGGGTTAGGCGTCGCTGTGGCTGCATTAACTCAGTACCTCGTTCTTGCGTGCATGCAGTTGCTCCATTTGTTGCTGGAAGCTGTGTGGGTTTGGGTTGAGGCACAGCAGCAACAGAAGAGTATGAAGTATGACCACACATTTCATGGCAGGATATGATGTAGGCAGCTGTATTGATGTGAAATGGTGGGGCATGGGGAATACAGCCTGCACATCTGCGAGGTTATGAACTGTCATAAAGCACAAAAGACTAGTTAGTGGGGATTATGAAGAACACCTTCCTCTATGCAAAGCTGCCTGGTAGTTGTCTGTGGAAAGCTGCTTCCATCTCTCTGTGAAGCAGTCAACCTGTCTCTGAATAACTAGCTGGTGCTTTCTCCCTGGCATCCTCTCCACCAGAGTGTGAAACACTATCTTGTAAAACCCAGTGAGCTTCACTTTGGAAAGGGAGAGTTTGCCAGCAGGGACCTAGAACTCCTCAGAGCGCTGAAGAGTTAAGGTCAATGTGGCTGGGACGGTGGTTGAAGTGATTTAAACGTGCCCTGTTTACGTCCTGTCTACTTCATGTGGTCTTTTGGAGGTACCTGCTCTCTGAGGCTGTGAATTCACCCCATTTCTGAGGGCTCTTATCTGACAGGATTATCTGACCTGCAAATGTCTCTTGTCTGCTCTTCTCAGCACTCAGGGTTGCTACAGATCCTTGCTGTGCAGCTAGCTTTGTGTAGCTTCCTCTGCATGGTTATTGCAGCTCCTAGTAGCTGGTGTTTGTATAAGCAACTCTGTGCTTGAGCATTGCTTATGCATCCTGTTAGGCTTGCTTGAGACCCACAGCTATTGAACAAGGCCGAGGTTAAAGAGCTGACCACACATCTAGGCCAAACAGTGGTTCACATGGAGAGCAATTTTCTGCCAGTCACTGACCACTTGGACTTCTCTGTTCATAGTACAGTCAAGCCAACCGTGTGTGATAATGGTGATGGGACCTACCATATTTCCTACAGCCCTGAGGAGCCAGGCGTGTACGCCGTCTGTGTCTGTGTGAAAGGGCAACATGTACAGGTAGCATTTCTTATTTCACTTGCACTGCTGCTGCTTTTTCTGCTTTTCTTTTTTAAGTATTTGTTTTCAGTCTTTCTGAGGATTACCTCTACCAGACACACCATCTGACAGCATCCACTGCAGCAGCCTTTCTGCTTGCTTGTCCTCCACAGGGCTCTCCATTCACTGTGATGGTGAAGAGCAAGTTCCGTGAGCACCAAGGTGTGTTTCACTGCTGCACATTCTGCTCCAGTGGAGGGCAGAAGTCTGCTCGCTGTGCCTGTGGTGGGACCATGCCAGGTGGGTGCTCAGCTTTCCCCACACTGCTCTTATCAGGATTCATTGCATTTGGTCCTCCACAGTGTAGGATACCGTAGCCCAGCTCTTGCCTTGGACATGCATCAGGTCTGTGATAACCTGTATGTACATATGTTCTGGTAGGATGCAACTGCA
>NW_009926903.1:9232-25463 GCF_000696875.1 Nestor notabilis | reverse complement strand
AGGACACAGGGAGGCTAGCCTCGGTGAGGCTAAGCAGCACTGTGTCCATACTGTTCCTCTTCCCATGCTGGTATGTTGTGGGAGCTTGTGGGCTGTGTCACAGAATGCCCAATTTTGTACTCTGGAGAACCCACACTCCTTGTTTAGGATGAGAGTTCAACTCTCTTACTTGTTTAATCCCAGCCCTGTCCTTACTCTGCATGTGTCATTCTGTGTTTTGCATGATTTTAGTATGGAACTGACCTCTTCCTTTTACCGTGCTTAATCTGTGTCTAGCTCTGGCCATAGCCTTTAGCAGCTGGCATGAGGTTCTGCAGGCCTCTGTCCTGCATTACTCAACAGGCAATGGGATAGAACTCTTAATCTTTCCCCAGCTATGGTAACTGGGAGGTTCCCCTCAGTTGTTCTCCTTTCTTTATGGGGCCCTGGTAATTTTGGCCTTGAATATGCCATGCTCTCATCAGAATGTGCCTCCCCATCTTAGAGAAGTCCTGGAGCTGAAGCACTGTCTGAAAGCCTCTGACACGCTGGGATTTTCTGGCCCATTTGAGCTGAGCTGATGATGCCTCTTCTCTTGCAGGTGGGTACCAGGGCTGTGGCCATGGACACAAAGGTCACCCTGGCTGCCCGCACTGGTCGTGCTGTGGACAGGTGAAGGAGAGCTCAGAGTGTTCGGGTGGGCCACCCAGCGGCACCTCGCAGAGGAGTTTGCTCAGGACAGTGGCACTCTGAGCCACCAGGTGATTTCCTGCAGCCCAGGGTGCTGCTGCTGCCTCTGCACGGGCACAGACCATGAGGATCCCCACCATCACTGCATAGCCTTGATGGCTGAAAACAACATTGTGATGGGTAGGAACTGGGAAAGGGGGATGAGGGAAAATAAAATTGTGCCTTATATTGCACCCAGGGGTGTGTGTGTGTAAGGTTGTTTTGTGCCTGAACAGGAGCAGACTCAGAATTGTAGCACATCCTACACTTCTGAGAGGGTCAGGCTTTAAGGGGAAACAGTCTGATCAGTTACCTCACAGGAGGGTCAACATACGTCTCATACTGGCAGGATTGACAGTCTGTGCTGTCCTTCTCGAGGAGGCCAAAGCTGCATGTTGGGGCATATTCCAAAGGGTTTGTGTTCGTGCCTCGGAAAGCCTTGGCAGCCTGAATATGGCTTCTGCTTCCCTGTTAGATACATAGCCGGATTCCAGCCTGGGATGTTGCATTATATGCATATAGCACAGTCACACTCCTAGGAGCTGCTGTTGTGTTTGCAACTCTCAAATTTTCTCCACATAAGAGGTAGTCTCATTACACCCTCCCTGCAAAGTAGGAGCAAGGTGGGTTAGTAATATATCTGAAGGAAATCCAAAGAAAATCCATGGCACTGATGGGAACAGGAATTAGAAAGTCATTCACCCAGTCTGTATGTTCTTCATGGAGATGGTGTGGGACATAACGCTGCTGGGGGTGGTGGAGGAGCCAGGAGAGCACCCAGCTTTCCAAGGAAAGATTTGGGCACAGTCTGAGCATCAGTAGGAGCCATAAGCACAAGTTTGCAGGTGTTTGTCCTGAACTGGGGCAGCTAGGCAAGAGCAGCAGTAGGTGGAATACAGCAAAATTCCTGGATTTGGCTTGTGCAGTCTTGGCAAGGCTCTGTTGTTTAGGAGAGCTTGTCCTGTTTCCATAGTGGAGAGGGGGATGTATCTCCTGGGCTTGTGCATGCCCTGCTAGTTACCCATCATTGGGTAAATGCAATTTGTGATGAGGGGGAAGAGGCACTTTCCAGGAAGGGCAACTAATAACCTGCTGCTCTCCTGGGTGAAGCCTGGATACTTTCCTTTATGAAATACATCTGTGTCATTGAGACTGGGAATGCTACTGGCCGGGGGTAACCTTGCTAGTAGGTGTGTGTTGCTGGGGCTCCTAATACTGCCTGGGGAGCTGGGGACAAAGGTCTGACTGTTGGTCACTTGAGGAGAAGAATGCTGCTCCAGTGTCAACAGTAAGGACTTGTTCTTGCTTTATGGCTGAAGATGGCTGGCTAGTAAATAGTAGACACGTGCTGTCTGCTTGCTCATATGTAGAAGGCTCATTTGTTGTCTGTTGCTCTTACAAAGCCACTTTTGGAACATCTGCTCAGCAAAGGAGACATATATCCTTACGCAAATGCTATTTATAGCTTTCCAGTAATCATCCAGAAAGGGCTGTCAAACCAGCGGGGGAAGGTTGGGCAGTTTAACTCTCCAGGTTATGCAATCTAAGCATCCCAAGGCGCTTACTCTGACATTTCAAAGTGAAAGTTGAATTTGAGTTAACCTTTAACAGAACAAACAGTAACTCGTTCTTGTCCTTGCTATGTGGAGAGTCAGTGTTCAGTACAGAATGTGATTTAAAATGAAATGCCTCATTTTCTGTTTCTTTCTGTTTCTTGCCCCCCACTTGTATGTTGTTCCTTCTTGGAGCTTCCATGCTGTATTGCAGAGGGAACACGTAAAGATGGCACTACCTTCTAGCACATAATTTCTGTCTAAAAACATCTTCATTAGCTCAGACAGAGGAATGTGTTTTCCCTCTGTGTGAGGCATCCCTTACACACGCTAGCACTGACATTGTCGAAGAAGCTGTTTGTGAGAATTACACCAGCAAACATAGAAACCCTGCAGGGAACTGCGGTCAGGTTGGGCTGATCTCTATGTTTGACATGAGGAGAGCAGTTTCAGACAGCATGGGCTACTTATCCTGCCAGGGCCAGGCCCTTGAATTGATAATCAGACCTCTCTGCTTCTGACTGGCCTGGTGGGGGAAGCTGAGATGTTCACCACTTCTTCATTCTTGAGAGTTCACTGCTTGGGCTCACCACTCCTTGGCTGAGTTCAGTTATTTAAGCAGGACAGCCTGGAAGACTGTTTCATGTGAAGGAGAGGAGCTGTGCTAAACAGTGTGGGACCTTTGGACACCTGGCGTGTGGCTTGTCTTCTTAGGTGGTGTGGCCATGGCATCCCAAGGCCAGGTCATTTTCTGGAGGTATGGTATTACCTGTATCTGCTTTGGGAGAAAGGAGGGAGTGAATTGCATTTTCCAGGCTCCTTGTCTGTCTCACCCTGCTATCAGGAGCTTTCAAGATAGCAGTTCTTTGCAGCTTGACTTTATAGTACGCTCACCCAAGCTACCTAAACACGGGCACAGCAGTGACAAACTTGCTTCAGCCTCCAATGAACACAGACCAAGTTTGCGTCTAACCTTGACTGCTTGAACAGGGACACCAACAAGCTGTGTCTCTTGATCCCAAGTGGGGATTTTTCTGGGATGGATGGAGGCAGAGGCTCCAGCAGAGTGTGTGGAACACCCCTGCTTGCGCTCATTCTGTCAGAAACGTTCCAGCAGTGATGAGCATCCATCTCACCTGAGCTCAACAGCAGTGGGGAGAAGGACAGTCCATGTGAACAGAAGAGACCTCTCACACGTGAGCTGTGCTCCAGCTTTCTCACATGGAGCATCAAGGAAGAAATAAATAGAACTAAATAAATACTGCTATTATCAGCACCTTTTCACTGATGAGAGTGAGATCACCAGTAGGCATAATGTAACACAGTGTGAATATTCGCTGGGCATCGTATTCCTTATGCTTCTGGAATGCATGCAATAACCATCTCTGTTGTTCCCAAGAGGCAGCCCAGTTGCTTTTGTCAGGGAGATGCACTGAGAACCCCCTTGCACTGAGAGCCAGCCCCTGGCTCTGTCACCCAACCCAAACCAACCCAAACCAAATAACTCCCCCCCAAACACTAAACAAAATAAAGCTGAAGTGCTGAGAAAAGCTGAGCTCTGCAAGCATTAACTGCTCACTGGAATGGAAACCTTTCTTCTTGGGTTTCCCTTGCCATGCTATTTCTTTTCCATGGTAAGCTTTGATGAAAGGAGGAAGGCAGGGAACCTTCAATCTCTTCCTTACAGGTTTTTTGGTCCTCACACCTCCAAGCCCGTTCCTGAAGCAAAGCTTACTCAGGTGGAGGTAGAGATGAGGACGATTATGCCTCTGCCGCCTGTCACAGCAGGGTGGCGAGCTTCTCTGTCCCTGGGCTGTGCTTGGCAGCATTGGGTTGGGAATGAATGAATTTCATGCCCAATTCTGTCGGCTGATGAGGAATGGGACTATGGAAAAGAGGGTAGGATGCATGGAGCAGCATCCCACAGGCTGCTGAAGCGGTGCTGGGAACTGAGTGTGGCAGCAGTACTCCAGCTTGTGCAGCCCCAGCCATCTGCATCCGTCTGTTCCATTCCTCTGAAACACTGGAAGTATGGGGGGTGCTGATGTCTGGGAAAGTGCTGTTTACTTGAACTGCTGGACTGGCCTGTTGCAAAACACAGCTCCTGTCAGCATGTGGCCGGGTTGCCAGTGTCCTCTTGTTCACCCTGCACTCAGTACACATGGGGGGCTCACAGGCAAATTCAGACTCTTGTGGTTCTTGGCTCTTGCAGTTTCTGTGGAGGACACTCCAAAGGGTCTGATTTCTTCTCATCCCTGACAAGGGGTGCTGAAGTAACACCCCTCCCTGAAATGAACGGCTTCTCCTGTCAGCCCTGTTGCTGTCCTGAACCAGGATGTGGAAGCACCTCTCTGGATGCAGAGCTAGCAAGGCTTTGCAGCTACAAGGGCACGTGGTGCCTGTAAAGATGGGGGACAAAACCACAGGTGCTGGCCCATTTTTGCTGGTCTTTGTTTGTCTGTGAGCAAGCTGAAGGTGGTTTTGCCCAGCAGAGGTGGTGGTCAGGCTGGAGGGTCCTTTCGAGGACCAGAGACAAGCATGGTGGCACCTGAAACGTTCAGGGACTGCACAGGAGGCATCCTGGCTCCTGGTCCCCTGCCATACCCCCTCTGGTATTTACTGATATAATCCCTTGCAACCTGCAGGCGGCATCCCTCAGCTCCCAGCAATTTCCTCCCTGCCCACTATTGGGAAGGAGGATTTGAATCTAGAGGGGTGAAGGCAAATCACAGCTTCCGTGTGTTAGCAGCTGCTGCTTGCTCCATGCTTCCCAGGCGTCAGAGCTGAGGCTGTTCATGGCAACCTTGGCTGAGTTTATAGCAACTATCTCGCTCTGGGATCCACACCGTAGATACTGGTGGAGCTCCTCAAGGAGGTGGATGTGATTCAGCATACAGAAAAGTCTTTGTGTCTGCCCCAGAACAGGAAAGCACATGGGTCCCCAGATGCCCAATGCCTGCGGCTGGAGGATATCCAAATTTTTCTCCCCGGTAGGGTGAACTGTGACCACAGCCGCAGGGCACCAGGAGGGTGCAGGCAGAGCACTGCTGTTCACCCTGGTGGTGAGCAAAGGCTGGTGAGATCAGGGAGGAAGACAAACACATTGTGTCTCCCAGCTCTGAGGGCATCTAGGCAGGGAGCACTTGGATACAAGATGTGGACGAATGTGCAGACTCGTATGAAGCCTTATGTGGATTTACCACATACTCGTGGTGAAATACATGGTTTTGACCCCTCCTCCTGAGCACTCTGGTATGTGCAGGCAGGGCTTCCTCAGAGATCCTGCTGCTGGCTTTAAGGATGAGGACGGAAGGGAGTCAGCAGGAGGTCAAGCAAGCCTTCTGCATGACCTCCCCTCTCCATCCCCTCTTTCAATCCATCTTCCCTTTCTCCCTTCCCTGCTGTTCCCTGCAGGAGGGGTTTGCTCGCGTGGCTCCATATCAGCCCTGCGATCGTGGCATCTGCAGTGACTGAGGCACATTGTGCAAGTGGGTGATGCAGGCACACATGAAACGTGGGAGGAGTTTGTGGTTGCACAGGCACCGATGGGTTCTCGTGTGGAGGCTGCCGGATGTGTTGGGAAAGAGCGTGCTGCAGGCCAGCACACAGCTGTCTCTGTGTGGGCAGGAGCGCAGTGGTACCTCAAATGCCTGACCCTGCCTCTGTGACTGTTGGGCACGAGCACATGAGCACTTGCCCCAGGATGAACCCCCAGGATGTGGGGTTTTGTTGGGGAACAACCCCCCAGCCCACATGAGAATGTGCCCAGGACCATGTGCGACAGCTCCACTAGCTGCAATGGGAGCTGTTGACGTGGCTTGGTTGGAACCACCTGTGGTTATGCTGGTGCTGGAGGCTGTGTGAGCAGCACCCACCCCTCCAGCAGCCACCATCAGGCCCTGCACTCCTGAGCAGCACTAGGGTAGGTTTTTGCCTTTTAGGGAGGTGTTCATGGCTTTACCTGCTCTTTTGACATCCTCGTTCCAGAAAAGATTAGTATTTCAATGCTCTCGGTTGTCTTTTTCCTTCTATTTACCACATGTAGTCTATCAATCAGCTCCATGACTGACTGCAAAGAGCCCCTACGAATGGGAGTAGCTAATTGATCTATGAAGATCCTGATTTTATACCTGCTACAGATAACACAATAGCTTCTTCTCTCTAGAATTAAGATATATATCCATCCAGGACAAGTACTGCATAGCACTGGACAAAGATTCAGTGTCCTCCTCCCTTCCAACCTGTCACTGAATGCTTCTGCTTCCCTTGTATCTGCTGTTGATATAAAGCCTCTATGAAACAATCAGAAACACTGATGGATGTGGAGGTAAGCCTGGAAAGGGAAACTCATAATATATACTCGGTGTATGCAGAGCCTCTTGCTGAGTTTCGTTACAGCAGCAGACCTATCTCCAGCCCACCAGAATGGGAGGACGTGTCTTTCCCCTGTGCCCACCCTTTCCCCATCCCCAGCTTTAGGTGGGACACATGGCTTGTCCCTCCCACAGGCTCCTCGATGGCTTCTCCCATCACTGTCTGCAACCTTACAGATTCTTCTCCTACACCATCAACTGTCATCTCTTACTTGTTGCCTCATTCTCTTTTTCTTCCCTCCTCAACCTTCTTTGTGACCTGATAGATGTCTGTCTTGCCGTTCTGTGCACCCGCTGGACCTTGGTTACTGTTCATGGCTGCAAGGCACTGTGGCCTCTTCCCTCACCCTTCTCATGGGGCCTGCTGCAATACAAGCCTCGCTTGCACCCATTTTACTCAGACAACTCCACTGCAGTGTAGTATCTTCAGTGAGTAGTACCTACTACAAACACCTTTAACAGGGCTAGAGGGAGTTGCCAGCCTGAGAAATCCCAGCTAGACCTGGAATAAGGAGGACTGAAGGCAATCAAAGGGTATCAGCTTTGAGTGGGGGCTCTATAGGTGAACTGGTGATGGAGAGCTACAGAAAATCAGCTAAAGGAACATCTCTGTCTTTCCACACAGAAGAGTTACAACAGCTTCCCTGATGGCAGGACACGCTTCATGCTTTCTTCCCTCTTGGGCTGAGAACTTCAAGAGCTCCTCCCACTTCCAGAGAATGTAGTAGCACAAACATGAAGTCACCCAATTTCTCTTGTATTATTATTATTTCTTATCCATGACAACAACAGCATACTTTGGCTTCAGAAAGAGAGTGAGGGATGCGCTAGAGAGACTTGCATGAATAAAGGAAAAACTCCAGTTGCAGGAAGATGTGTTCTCTTGTCTGTAGTAACCCAGTGAGCAGAACTCTGATCATGGGCAGTATCTCAGAGATAAACAGGAAAAGTTTCCTGAAATACACCTGGGAACTGGTCCTTCAAACTTATGAGTAGTAAAAAGGAAGCAAATCTTAATTCCCCTCAAACAGATTTGATTCATCCGTCCCATCTTGTGATGCTTTAAATGTACTAATAAAACTGTAAATAAGAGAGCCCATTAATCTTGTTTCTCAGAAGACTATAATCAAACTTCCCTTCTGAAAAAGATATGAATAGCAAGAGAGTAACGGGTTAGAAAACAGCTAACAGGCTTGGAATACATCAGGTCTTCAACCTGTCAAAGGCTAACAGTGTGTCTCAAGTTCTGTATGAGGACTGATGATTGCATTTGTAATGTGACATGAAAGAGGAATGGTTGCTAGTAAGTGTGGCAGCAGACAGAAGACTAACATACATGAAGAGGAAAAGAGGGAGACTACCCAGCAAGATACTAGTGGAAAATTCAAATTCAGAAGTAAACACAGTTATTAAACACAGACGTAACTATGGAGACAAATTTGCCTTATTTGTTTTTAAGTAAGTCTCTGTTTTGGCAGCCTCTTTTGGATGGCATCTCAGAACTTTGTTGAATGGTGGCATCTGTCAGATCTTTTGCCACTCATGCTTTGGTCTGAGAAGCAGCCAGCAAGCCTTGAGAAGGAAGATAGTTTACATATGCTCAGTACACCTACTGCCTGAAGTTTACTGGATAGCTCATACTAAGAGGGACGGGGGAAAAGGCAGGAGAGAAAACACTGAACAAAGCCCAAAACAGAGTAGCTGTTCAAAGATGCTGTTGGCACTACACACTGAATAAGGCAGGGGAGTAATTGTGTGTGGAATTTACTAGCCTGTAGAACAGAGATGAAGGATGTGGATGTTACTTTGACAAAAGCAAGCGCAGAACACTTGGGCCGTTGCTGAAAGCACATGGGAGAAGAATCTCTTCAATCTCACCTGCTGTATCAGCTGGTCTGCCATGCCACCATGGACACTGGCATTGCAGTCACCCCCCTTCCTCATCAGGAAGGGATGAGCCAGCTTGTACCACACTGAGTCTGTATCGCAGCTCACTGTCTTCCTTGTGTTACTAGCCTCATATAATGTTCAGGCCCCTGTTTAAGCTGCAAAATAATGACTGTATTATCCTGTGCTTTAGTACCATGATTTGGTCTCTGAATTGTAACTTCTTCACTTCCCTTCTCGGAGGAAGGAAATGCTTTAAAACCAGCATTTTAATAATTTCAATTAGGTTAAGACTACTATCCCCTGTGGCAACTGTAGCTGATCTGCAGAGCGCCTGGCTCTGGCTCAAAACCCAACAATCTGTGTTCTGCCCCATTTCTCGTATAGCAAAGCCCCCTTAATATTAAGATAGATAAAGTGTCATTTCAATTGCATTGTAATAGCTTTATTTAGTAGATACTACCACAAAGTTCACACATTGTGTGCCTTAGGCCCAAAGCAACGAATGTCACATGGGAAGCATTGAATGTCTCTCTTCCAACTGTAACCCAGTGTTGCTGGTGGCAACGGTCCAGAACGACTGTTCAGGAATTCCACCAGTCACAGCAGCTTCCTGGCTGCATCCTTCACCCTGTGCTCACAGGCCTGTGCTCCCACTAGAAAGGAGATTAAAAGAAACTCCTAATCCCATCAGGTATTTCCATAATTCTTCTCCCACTGGGAGAGATGTTAAGCAGTGGCTCCCACTCAGCAGTGACTTGATGTCCTCCTCATCCTCTTGCTGTTCAGATAGCTCAAGGTGTCTTGTTCCACTTCTTTCACATTCAGGCAGAGCAGCCTCGGACGAGGTCCCACTTGTGACACAAATTCCACTTCATCACACCGAAAATTCCTGAGCTGCAGTGGAGCTGAAGGGGAAAGATACAACCTGTAACAACTCAGCCCAGGGCTCCTGCTCTGTTCTAGCACACAGCTATAGGGCTTGCTGGGGGAGGGAAAGCCTTACAGCAGCTGTTTGGCATCTGCTGAATCTCAAAGGACAGCACGATTAATGAATCCAGGATGTAAGCACATGAATGCATTTGGCCAGCACCCCTCCAGCTTGGAGGAAACAACATACACTGTGAAATGCTGTGAACTACGTGCTGCTCACACAGCTGATGCACTGAGCTTTATAGCTTCTATCACTATCAGCAACCTGGCCTTACAGACTGTTTTACATGAAAGCGAAAAGATAATGTCTCCACAGGAGAACATGCTTTGGTTAGCTCAGCAAATCAACCCCTGCAGTGCCTAAACACATACTCAAAAGTTAGTGCTAAAGCAAACAGCTAAGACAAATGTCCTCTTAACACAGCAACTGCACAGTTGTGGCAGCATGAGCTCAGGCACGAGCACCCATGGATTCAAAACTTCTCAGCACTTTAAATTCTGTGGCCATGGTGAGGATTCCCAGGCCTGGTCTTGACTCTACCTGCCGCCCTGTCTAAAGTTAAAACCTGCTTGATTTGAGAGGTCTGCACAGTAACTCTGGCTGGCCAGAATCCCTTCCCACCCACAGGCAGGGATCCTTGCTCTAAACCACCTCTATGCTTACATAAAGTAGAAAAAAATAATATATAATATTGTTGTAGATAGTGACTTTCATAATATTATTTCTGTATTTTTGTAACCATGGCTCTGCTAAGACACATCTTAGCTCTACACTACAGAATTCACAATTCCATGGAAATCCTCCAAAGACTTTGCTTTGTGGCAGCTCTCCTTCCCCAGCCTGGTGAGATGCCTCCTCCCTTCCTTCCCAGGTTAAAGCCAACAGTGCTTGCTTACCAGGCTGCAGGATCTTAGAGGGCTTCCTGTCTAGGCTGAAATCCAGCAGGATAGGGCGACAGATGAGAGGACTCCTGCACAGGCTCCTTAGGTAGCAAGCAATGAGATCTTCAGGTTCCTCTACACACTGAGGAAGGAAAGGGTGTGTTGCCAGTTAATGTGCAGAAGCGAGGCAGAGAGCCTCTGGAACACCTACAGCAAAGGTAAACCCAGCCCAGCTGAGGCTTGAGCCCAGCACACTCCTATTGCTACAGGAATAACCCACTCACCCCAGTGCCAGTAGGTTCCCCATGCTGAATGGACACACTACCCCTGCTCTGCACGCAGTTCTGCAGAGCTTCCCACTCGAGAAGGCTCAGGCCCAGCATTGCTGCCACGTGCTGGTTCCGGCACAGCACCAAAGCTTCACCCGTTCCATCCTCCACCAGCACCCTACAGAGAGAGCAGGCAGACCATGATGTGGAGGGAGGTCAGGACAATGTCTGTCCCCCTCACAGATGTCATGTCCCAGACAATGGATCTCAGTGAAAAGAGAGGGAGATTTGGTCACATCTGGGAAGACATGACAACGCTAACTTCTACCTTTGCTATTCTGCCCACATCCCATCCTTGATCTGATTTTTCTTTCCCCTCTGTGGTGTAATTTGTTCCCTCCTACCCACCTCTTCCCATACCAAGCTCTACAGTGCTTACCGTGCACTGGCTTGCCTCACTCCAGTGTGTGATGGACATGGTGGACTGTGTCGGGTGCACCTCCCCTGAAGGAAGAGTAAAGCTACAGCTATGTATGGGGAGGGGTAGGGTATAAGAGAGAGAAGGGAAAGGGCCATTGCTTCTTTTAACCCTCCCTTAATTACATATGCAAAGGATTAACTACATTTCCCATAAGTGTCTTGGGAAAAGTTTGTATGGGGAGAAAAAACATGTGCTGCGAAGTGCTGAACCCCAACAACAGTGAACATGGGAAAAGCAGAGCAGTAACAGAACAGGATTCTCCCCTGCAGTGTCCTCACTTCAGCTGCCACCCTGCCTGGTATCACATACATACTTCTAATCAGTTGTCACTCTGGTCCCTTTCTAATATGCAAGTCCTTTTCAGACACTGGAGAAAGAATTGGGACAGGAACTCCTTTTTTTTTCTACATGGTGGCAAAGGACGTGTTAGAGTAGAAAGTCTGCAAGGCTCCACACAAATTATCTCTATAGAAGCTTGAATACCTCTTTGAAGATGCTGCTGCAAAGCGAGCAAACCCACTGCAAGGACAGTGTCAACACATAGGACAAGTGGCATAAAATCCGTGCCTGGGGCAGGCTTTGCACGTGAGGTTGCAAGCTGGATAGAAACACTAGTGAGGTGGATGAGTTTTCTCCTGCAGGACTAGAAGAAATAGGAATGTGAGAAGCTTGGAATATAGAAACCTCTCTTGGGACACTGTATGGTGGCAACAGAACCTGAACTCACCTGGAAGGAAAAGGTAGGTGAGAAGCTGGCAGAGACATGATGCTCACACAGCTAGAGGCAATGTAGATACAATAAACATTATGGAATCTGCAATATGAAAAAGTAGATGTCAGGAAGAGCTTGCAGAAACCAAAACTCTCAGTTTTCTTGAGATGGCTGGGCTGATCATCCTCTGTAGGAAAATAATTTGTAGTAAGGGATTGGGATACATGAAGGTACGGACAAGGGATAAAGGAAGTCCACAAGAGCGGAGAGCTTAAGAGATGGTTTCAAAGACAGTAAGAGAGTTCAACAGCCTAGATCAGGGCTCTAAAGACAGAGGTACCTTGAGATCTTGCGTTCCAAGTTCTGGAAGAGGATTGTGGCTCCAGGTAGCAAACCCCAGAGATGCTGCAGATAGGTGGAATCAATGTAAACATCCAACACGACAGGGGAGCCTGGTGCAACTGAGACGCTGAGCTTCACAGTGTGCTCACTGGCTAGCAGACTCCCTGAGAGGGCACAGCACCACACACACCATGAGCTCACTCACACACAGGTAGCATAATCCATCACTGAGCTGGATCTGGCTAGAGGCACTTTCCCTCCCACCACAATCAGACTATCACTGTTCCACCTCCCAGATTTTCCAGGTAGAGTATTCTCATTCCCATCCCCAACACACAAGCAGTGTAGTTTCCCAGCCCTCTGACATGCAACGGGATGCAACACCCTGGCATTACTTCCACTATTGTCAGATACAGAAACACAGTTAGCCAAGTGCACTGTCTCTGAAACAGAGAGAAGAAAGAATCCATCTGTTGCTACTTGACAGGCTGTCGCAATCTTACCTTTCTGCTTTTGAAGGCTGACAGTCACAGATGGCTTCTCGGTCTTGGGAGAGGCACACAAGGTCCTCTCCACTATCTTGCCAGAGAAGGAAACAAGGGAACCTGTGAAACTGAGAGCAGACCAGGATTTCTGAGGTCAAAGGGAGTGGAAGGCAGCCAGACTTCAAGATTGCCATGAAGGACAGGGTGGGGTGCTGCTGCTTGAGCCTGGTTTCAGAGGAACCTGCCCTTGAGCACCTGAGTTACTAAACTAAGGGCAGCTTGCTGCATCCTACCCCATCCAGGGTCAAGAGGCTCCTTTAATTTGCTTTCTGCTTCTTCTGGCTCAACAGTGAAGAAGAAAAAGGGAGAGGCATTACAGCCTTCCTATCTGCTTAACTCCTAATTGTTTTTCTTAATTAGAGAAAGAAGCCAAGCAAAGAAAAACTCAGTTTTTGCCATAAGGCACTGGGGAAGATTTCAGCGTGCATGCATGTCACCCCATATTAAACATGCTTTGAACAGACAACCTTCTAAGCCTAGTATTTGAGCAAATTATGTTAAAACAATCAAAAAACAATAAAAACCATCACACATTCAGCCTCAGTTTCCCTGCTGTGCCTGCTTCTGCTTCTGACAGGAATTTAGCAGAGACCTTTGGGACCTAACCCACACCAAATTTATTCTAGACACCATTTTGCAGTCTTGTCACCAGCACTTCCTTTAGCTTTGCAACACATGACAGGGGCAGCCTGAACTACTTGCCCATAGGAAGGCTTCCAAACCATATTCCTAGGGCAGATAATTCATTACTGTTTAATGTAACACTGTTTCCAACAAAGATGAATACAGACCCATTCCCCAAGACACAGTCACATGTAATTTGGAGCAGACCAACATACCTGTTGCTAAGTACTTCTGGAATGGAGGAAATTTTCTGGTCCATGCCTGTCAGCACTGACCTGGATGCCAGCTAGAAGTGGGGGAGACACAGCCTCAGATGGATTGCAATTTACAGCTGTCCCCAGCCAGAGCAGTAAAGACAAGCTCTGCATGCTTAGAGCTAGGTCAAGCTACTGACGCTTCCTCTACGGGTTAATTCTGAAGCAGGAAAATGTGAAGCCCAGCAGCATCCTCTGATGAAGTTTAGAGCAGAGCAGTCTCATCAACAAGACATTCTGTATTGATAGTTTTCTGAGCTACTTCTAGAGAGATCTTCAAGTTGCCTGTGAAAGCCCAGAGCAATAAAGCACTTACCTCAGGTAGACAGGAGATCCACGTCTTATGCTGTAAGTGCCAGGTATCTTGGACAGGCAGGCACAAAGGGCAGGATGACCTGCTCAGGAACTTTACTGGCACAGGTGGAAAACAAAGCTTGTCAAACACTCTGAAGTCCTGAGGGAAGAGTGGTAAGGCAAGAAAGAAGACTATTAAAGGAAGGAGATGAAAGATATGGAGGAAAAAAGGCTCACTGAAGAACAATGGTTTAAAGTTACAAAAAAAAAATAAATGTTTTGAACTCAGAGCTCCAAGAATTTTAACCAAACACAGAACTGAAGCAGCTCCTTGGCAAGATGGATGGGAATTCCAAGCCTCAAAAAGAGCTTAATCACTCTCTGACTCCTCGACTCCCTCACGCAGTTCAGCAAAAGTCTCCAAGAGGAAACAGCAAGACAATCTCTCTCTTACCGAGCAGCGGGGCACAATGAAGCGATACAGCCCATCCAGGTGCAGAAACGGAAACCATCGTAGAGATTTCCCCATAAAAAGCAGTAGTGCCTGGTAAGGGGAGGGAGAGATGATGTGGTGATGAGGAATGTTAGGAAAAAAGTAGAAATTTAAAATACAGCAAGAAGAGAGCAAGCCCAGCAGAAGATGTCTTGGTTGAGAAGTAAGGTAAGCATCATCAAGGGTAAGAGAAGGGAAATGCGTTTACAGGAAGGTGACAGAGAAGAGATGGAACTCCCTTGGGGTGGCACAAGGAAGTTGCCTGCATAAACATGCATCTGTACCCAACACAAAAATGACTTTCCAGTTGATTAGGAATCTAGATCCTTCATTATCACGTAGGCTCCCTGAAGAGTCAGCTCCCAGCCTTATCAAACCACACCCCAAAGCTGCCTCCTGCCTCACTTCTTGCTGTGTCATGCCCTCTTCTCCATCACAGACACTCTCCTCCAGCTCTGGCAGATTCCCAATTTCTCTGGGGTGGCTCCAGAGCCGAGGTCTGCCCAGCCATAGCACCGTGGCTTGGAAACTGCGCTGCAGCTCCCATCCTTCTCCATCGTCTTTCCTGGGTAGCTGGTAATTGCGTAACATAAGACCCTCTTTCTGGGTAACCAAGAAGAGGCGAGATACACAGCTCGTTGTTCTAGTGCTGCTCTGCACCCCCTGACAATTTTCTGTATCTGGCTTGGGATCGTCCAATGTGAGTATTTTTGCCTCTGGGGTTTCCAGCTCAGATGTTAAGCTGCCGCCATCCTTCTTCCTCAAAGAAGAGCCGTTTCCTCTCCCAAGGCTTTTCTGGATTTGTCCTTCAGCAGCACGGAGAATCTGAACATCCTCATAGTAGAACTGCACGTAGACACTGAAATGACAAATCGTAGCACTGAAAATCCCTGTTCCTGACAGCTGGTTGTCCAAAACAAGCAGTTATCTGGGAAAAGCACTTCTGGTGAGTATTCCACAGGTAGTCATTAGGAAAGGGTAAGGTAGAGGGCAGCTACCAGGCCAGGCGTATTCTGGACAAAATGGAGATGGTGGGTTTGTTGTTGATAAAGATCCCTTTCTGCACACAGCAAAGGACAGTTGTTTTAGCACAACATACTATGCTGATCAGCAACTTTGCCATAGTCCAAAATACTTGTGGAACTGAAGAGGGATGATTTTACTCGTGCACCAAACAAAGGGACTCACCTATGTTTTTTCTCCCTCACATACTCCAGATTTGCCAGGTGCTCCCAGGAGGGAAAATCAGTGTGAAGGAATCTCTCCACTACAAGCTGATAGGTCTCCACCTGCAAGAGCGATCCTGCAAACACAGAGACAGGAGCTGAGCTAATAAAAAGAAAACACCAGTAAGCTCAATTTCCTCATTTTACAGTCACGAGGCCAGGCAGTGCCAGTTCAGCATCTCTATCCTAAGTGTCCTCTTCCTTGTTGTGGAGCTGGATGGCAGAACACCAAAAACTCAGCACTCTCAAATTTAACTTAGTGGCACATACCTATGAGAGCAGTATGGGCAAAGGGGCTGCCATCCCTATGGGATATCACACAGGACAGTGTGCTGCTCTTGTCCTGCAGCTGGAGGGAACTGCTCCTGGAGGAGACTCTCAGCACACCCAGTAGTATCTACAACAGGAAGGAAGCTGCAAGGAGCATCAAACACTTCCCATCTTTGAAGGTTATAAATCAAAGTGCATAGAGCAGCCACCTGGATTTGGCCCATGTTCAACACACAAGCGAGAAAAGCAGTGTAATTCCCTAACAGGAAGAACAGGCATGCATCAGACAGGGTGCTGGAAGTCATGGGAAGAACTGGGGAATCTCAAGGCACAGACAGTAAAGGGAACAAGGCACTTACCAGTCGGGGCTGGAAACTTCCTGCTG
>NW_009926903.1:0-9215 GCF_000696875.1 Nestor notabilis | reverse complement strand
CAGCTCCTGGGTGCCCATGTGCTGTTCCTCCAACGGGGAGAGCAACTGTGATGGACTGAAGCCTTCCCAGCTCTTCTGTTCTGCCACATGGCAAACTGCAGACAGAGATGGGGCCTGGCATGGGGGGTTCAAGGTCACATACTAAGAAAACAAGAAAGAAAAAATGAATCAGCTGAGTTTTTTCCCATCTGACAAACAGGGAGCAGCTCACAGACCATTTACCTTCTGCAGGGGACACTGGTGTATTCTTTGTAGGATCTCATTATAAACATCTCTTGCTTCCTCTCTATCTGGCACCATAGCTCGTAGGAGGGGGATAAGGAACTTCTCAGCAGCTCCAGGGTTTCGGCGCATGGAGCGAAGCAATGGCTGACAGTGCCCAAAGAAACAAGAAAACCTGAAAAAAATTATAAGAAGCATTAGCAGTCTTCACTTCTTAGTGAGCTTTGCATGTAAGTCAAGGCTTCCTTCTGCTTGTTGAGTGAATGTGCTCTGTAGGACAAGAACTAAGGATAGCACAAAAGGAACACTTAAGGGCAATGCAAATTGATGTCAGACAATGAAGAGGGAAATATACACAAATGGAAGGACTGGCAAGATCTCAAAACTCAAGTGGACAAAAAAAACACTCCAAACACCTGAAAATCATCTCCCTCTAAGCCACATAAATGGACCTCCATGTATTTCGCCCAAGCTTGGTATGATTACTCATGTTAGGTATACTTGGCTTTCTTTTATAGGATGCAATCAAAAAATTAAATAAATCACAAGACAGAAACAACCACAGGCTGCTCTGGTGCCAGCATCGTCCTCACGCTGTGATCCTTTCACAGGTTTAGCTCACTGCTTCTGAATGATTGGAAGTGATCATACTGCCGCTCAAAACACGACAGAAAGTGAACTCAAGGAGAGGTAGCAACTAACTCACTGCAACAATTTCCAAGCAGCAGCAGGGATGAGCAATCACATTTAAAGAAAGTGAAAAAGCTAATGAAAACTGAAACTTACAGCTAGCATCATTCCCAGGGCAAAACTGAAGCTGTTTGATTGGAAAGCATGGTAAAAATTCCACCGTGCCAGTAAAGCACAGGAAGACTGAGCATTCTATGAACTGCTACTTGACTGCCCAAGATTAAATATGTAAATTTTACTTTCTGAAGTCCAAGGCTGCTGTTACAGTGATCAACCATAACTGTTCCAGAACAAACCCAGAAATAAATCCAGGCCCACAGCTGTTGTGCAGTGCAGCTGTCAGGGAGAGCAGGAAGCCATCTGGAAGACCTCTGCTAAGACAGAGGCTCTCAAATAAATGTTTGCACTACTGGCCATACTCAGAATGAGAGTATGTCCTGAGCAGCCAGGACACAAGAGCCTTTCTATTTGTTGTTACCTGGTTGTAGCAGCAGTTTCCAGCTCCAGCCTGTGTCCACCTTGACCTGCCAAGCAAACCACGTTTGCAGGCAGACATCCCTACAGTGCTTCCATATTCCAGGACAAAACTTCCGAGGCAGGAGTACACGAGCACACGCTCTAGAGTGCTGCAGCTTCCTGAGACCAGAGGGCTTAGTGCACATGCACTTGAAAAATGCACAGGATTTTTTCATAAGAGCAACTGCAAGGTACAAGCAACTGGATACTGTGTGAAATCTAGATGAATGTCTTACTGAAGCCAGTAAACCAGAAGTAATTATTGCTGCTATTAGTATCCCTCACTGTAATTTTCTGAACCCTTGGTCTAGAAGATACCCAGGTAGCTTACAAAGCACATTCACACATAGGCTGACTTCAGAAGAACTGCTCTCACCTCTCCTCAAATGTCTCCAGGAGGCTCACCAGCCAGAGGTAGAGTGGCATACCAAGATTGTAGCGGAAGAGCAGCTCTAAGTAGAGATTTCCAGAAGAGGCTGGTGGCTGGTAAGGGGTGCTGAGCCTTGAAAAACTCTTCAGCACAATAGTGCTGCTCAGGCAAGCACCAAGTACAATGAAAGGGAAGGATACCAGAGGCTTCTGCAGGAGGTGGACATCGATGAGCTGAGATACACAAACATACAACTTAAGAGATAGCTAGTCTGCCACCACTCCCCAAAACCATCATCCCACCCTGAATCCTTTGTCACTCTACTGGATTGTCTATAAACCAAATGAGCCTGAGGAACCTGGCACTGCTTAGGGAGGAATCAGATAATAATCATTTCAACACCCATGACCAAACCTAGCCAGCAAGATCCTCAATTTTGTTCCAGTTACTTGACTTGCTAAAATAATTCCAATGTTCCCATAGTCTTCTGTTAACCCACACACTCATGAGCTATGCCCAGGGCCCAAGTCTTTTCCACTGGACGCTTTATGTCTTGCCAAGGCTCAACTTACCTCCACACATGCTCCTGGTCGGAGTCCACGCGCAGAGTTCAACAACTGCTGGTAAGCAAGGCACAAGCAGACTTTGTTATCCAGTAAAAAGAGACCAGCATGGATATTGAGTATTTTGGTGACAAATCCCTAAAACAGAAAGCAAACAGCAAGTTACAGGAGTGTAGACAGTCCCAGGACACAAGAGGCTCATAAGCTTGAGCAATAAGGAAATAAATTCATGACAAAAAATAAGATCTTGCAGGTCAGGAGCTGAAACCCTAGAACATGAGCAGGTGAAGGGTAACCCCACAAATCCTTACCACATATGAGATGATCTTGGACTCTTTGGTTGATCTTGGCCTCTCCTCTTCAACTCTCAGCTTTAAGATGTCACTGAACTGCTCAGCAGTCTCAAGGGAAGAAGACTGAGTGGGTTCGCCTTGCCAGGCACTGTCCACTGACTGCTCCTTCACTTGCTCTGCACAGTAGGGCAGAAGGCAGGAAGAATCACTGGTGACAAACACCCTTTGTCCAGATTTCTTCTGGCTGGTCAGGTTCAGGCCTGTTATTGCATACTTGCGACCCAGCTGGAGGGTATGATGCCATGCCAGCTGGCTGGGCTTCTAGAGCAGAGAAATCAAAAGCAACATCAGCATCTTCCGCACTGGAAAAATCTTCTTCCCAACCCTGATAACCCCACTCAAAAAACCTTTTCCTTCAAGAGGACTGCCTTATATTCTTAGCAAAAGGGTGATGTCTGCAAGATGTTTAGGGGCACTGCAACTGCATAAGGGAGGGGGGCTGTATTTCTGCAGGGTATAAAACCAGAGTACTAGACTGCTTACACACAAGGACTATTGTAGGCTGCATGGAATAAAATAAACAAATGAATCACTAGTAAAAGGAAGGGTAAATCAAATCAGGAAGTCAAGGGCAAGCTTCAAAGAATTAATCAACTAGCACACACACAGATACAGACAGGGAACATGTGAGCAAAATTCCAAGGACTTGCCTGCACCAGCACAGGGACCCAAACAGCTGAGGGAAAGCACTTCAGAAACAGAAAGAAGAACGTCTTGTGGTGAATACAAAGGAGAGGCCCACGTCGGGTCAATTCACCTGCCACAGTGAGCTTTGATCTTTTCTTACACAGACTCCTAAAGGACAGTTGAAGAGGCAAAGGAAATCAGAGATGAAAGAAGAACTCAAGTGTCTCAGAAGCAAAATAAACAAATACGCAGTATGCACTTTCTGGAAATAAAGGATCCAACATGGATCATCTCTCAGAGGTGTTTTCAGAACAGTATTTGGCTGCAAAATTCTTTAGTTTTTTATGCTAAAACCATTTGACACTTTACAGAACCTGCATGTTTGAATATGGCACATGTTGCGTGACAACAGCCAGATTATAAAAAGCTTTACCACAAATAAGAGGCTAATTATAGGGCAAAAGGCAAAGGGGGGGGGGAAGTCACAAGCTTCAGCAGAAAAGAGAACTTGGCTTTGCAGATCCATGGAATGTGACAGAGTGGAAGCTCTAAGCCTAGAAACAAAAGAGACTTGAGAGCATTAATGGAGTCTTCTTAACAATCTTGGCACAGGGTGGAAGAGCAGCAAAACTGAAAGCAGGTGAGAGGGAGGTGACATTTCTGCAGTCAAACCTTCACTTCAAAAAATTAAAACCAAAAATTCAAACAAACATTTGTCATTTTCATTTTAACTTCTACTGGACTTGAATATAACCCTCCCACTTACTGTGAGTAAACACACCCTTGATTCTAAACCACACAAACACTCATCTATCTTTACGACTTTTAAAAAGGAAGCCCACACACACTAGTACCAGCACTTAATCGGTAACACTTTTAGAGAAGAAACATGGAAAATTGTTCAACTATCAGGCAACAGCAGAGGGGCTTTATGTTAAAAGCTTGAGAATGTACACTGAAATATGGGAAGTCTTCTTGTTTAGAAACGTCTGGTAAGCTACATGAAACACTTCATCTTAAATTAAAGCAGATAAACCCAATTAAAACAAAACTAAAAAGAAACTGAAGTAGCTTGACTAGTGACATTTTATTGTTATTATGCTAAGAATTCTCTACTCAAGAAGATAAAATATGATCTAGCACAACCTGAAATTATCAACTTCAGTAAGATTTGCAATTCCATTGGCTACATTTTCACATACTGTAAGTATTATTTCCACTAAAGACAACATTTAATCTTAGCAGCTGACATTTATCTGGCACTTTTATCTCAGCAATCTGACAAGAACTTGACCAGTGGTGTATATTAATTCCACATTAGAATCTATAATTACTTTCAATAATACTTACAATACTTTTGGTTCACTGTATGTTCAAAGAAAAAGTTGTGCTAATCAAAAGAGTGAACTTCAGCCTCAGTGAAAGCTGAAACACCCCTTTGTTCTCATGTTCTTTCTGTAATATCAAAATACATCTGGAAATAATTAAAATTTGCTTTACTTTGTCAAAATACAGAATTAAAACTTCCAATAAAGCTTCCTGGAAAACAACTGATTAATGAAAAGTGGCTTAATTGTATTACTTTTCCTTCTGCCACTCACTGTTATGCTTCCACCTGTGGCAGAAACAGAATGTGGCTCTTCCTAAGCTCAGTGCTCTTCATGGTACCTGCCAAACCAGAGCAACAGTGCTATGATGGAGTTGAGCATGCTCAGTGTTTACCTGGAGGTAAGCAGTGTTTTGGCTGATGCTTGGTAGGTGACTGGAATGCTGACAGGTACTTTCTTGAGAAGATTTACTGGCACTGGGTCCACCAGGATTTCCAAGTACCCTGCTGCACTCTGGTCTGTCTGTGGTATATACGACCAGCTTGGGAAGAGAAAGAGTGACTCCAACCACTCAAGTTCAAAATGCAGGAGCTAAGACAAAAGATAATGGGATAAATGCTTGAGACGAGTTAAGAGCATGTTTTCTCAGCATCACTTACAATGTGCATTACTAATTTGCACTTGCACGCACATCACAAACTCTTGTTCTACTACTGGGCTTCATTTCTAAATGAGACTGTGTCGTGGTTTAAGCCCAGCCGGCAACTTGGAACCACGCAGCCGCTCGCTCACTCCCCCTCCCTCTTCCTTCCTCCCCCAACTCCCGGAGGGATGGGGAGGAGAATCAGAGGAATGTAACTCCCACGGGTTGAGATAACAGCACTCCAGTAACTAAGGTATAATACAAACCACTACTGCTACCAATAATAACGATAAGAGGAATAACAAGGGGAGAGGACACAACCGCTCACCACCCGCCGACCGATACCCAGCCCGACCCGAGCAGCGATCTGGGCCTTCTGGGTAACTCCCCCCAGTTGATATACTGGGCATGATGTGCTGTGGTATGGAATACCCCTTTGGCCAGTTTGGGTCAGGTGTCCTGTCTCTGCTTCCTCCTGGCTGCCCCTCCTCCCTGGCAGAGAGTGAGACTGAGAAAGTCCTTGGTTGGAGTAAACATTACTGAGCAACAACTAAAAACATCGGTGTTATCAGCGTGGTTCCCAGACTGAAAGTCAAAAACACAGCACTGCACCAGCTACTAAGAAGGAGAAAAAATGACTGCTATAGCTGAACCCAGGACAGGCTGGTGTTTTCTGCTCACACTCTTAGCTTGCATGGAAAACTTCTGTCCTTGCACATGCAAATCTGGAACAGATTTGCTGAGCTCTACAGCTAGCATTTCCTAGGTTATAGTGCTATCCTCCTGGCAAGATGAACATTAATTCACTGCAAGGCTTAGCTATTTTCAGACTATTCTATAATTCTCACCTGCTTTCTTTCCCCCTGAGTTTTCAGTTAGAAGTTCATACCAATATAACTTTTTCCCTTGTCTTCATCTCCTTGGAAAGCACAACCTCAGTGCTCTTTCATCACCACTCTAGGGGTTACCTCTTGTCTAGACTCCCCATGTAATAACTTTCAGAAGGCTTTTAATTCAATTGTCAAGCAAACTTTTCCTGATAGAATGTCATCAATGCATCACTGAGTACCCAGTACAACTCACCAGAAAGAAATTTCTGCTCCACTAGCTAGAATCAAACAAACAGAGGAGAGTGCTATGACCTCCAGTTCTCCCAGGCCACCTCGTACTGTTGAGAATTTAACAGAACTGTACATTAGGCTGCCTTTTTTCTCCAGGTCAGTGCATCCAATACTTGTTCTCCTAGCAGTGACAAATTTATCTTGTTCTATCCTGTCCCCAGGACCTGTTTTCCTGGCTGTTACACAGATGTGTTATTTCCCCCACTAAACTTTGGCAGACCATTTGAAGCCCCTGGTGGTCTGTGACACTGCCCCATGAGTGGGAATAAATGCAGAATTCCTCAGACTGAGGACATACCTCACATGGAATTATCCCAGTATTGTCTTTCACATATAAACAACCATCTACCAACTTTTCTTGGTTCTCTTGCCTTCCATCTGTTAAATAGCCAACCAAGATGAGGTATGTCCTTGGCAAAGCACTCTGCATGGGTAAAGCAGTTTGTCCTCGACGAGCCCATTCTTTAAACTCATTAGTGCTCCAGGTCAGATGGCTGCAGCATGGCACACACTGCTGATGCTGCAGGTCAGAGATGGAGATGAAACTAGAAAAAAATAGAAGCAAGACTATAGAAGGATGTAGGAAAAATGTCTACAAGGTTTAGGGTTTACAGTGATCATCGCAGTGGACACAGCTTGGCTAAGTCAGAAAAGCCTTAGCTATTGGTGCGGTCTGATGACACCACATGGCAAGAACCAACTCATTCACTGGCATTTATGAATGATCTTTCTCAGCTCAGTCAACATGTCTGCACTGCTTGAGCATCCTCTCTGAAATCACACATCCTCTGCTACTACGGTTACCTGAGCAGGCATGCAGAAGACCTGGGGAAAAAATAATTGGAGGATAACAACATGGAACATATTTTCAAGTGCATGTTGGGGGGGAAGGTGCGAAGGAGAACAGTTATTAATTCAGGCACTTTCAGCTTGAACGGGAGACTGTGTGAAAACCCCAACAACTGTTCAAACAGTTTACGTACCAGTTACGAACACAGGTAAATACACACTAACTCCATCACTGTGTGCTAAGTTGATGAACTGTGTTAAAAGCAGAACTGAAAACTTCTAGATGAAGATCTTGACAGTTTTGTAACAAATTCTCTCCTGTGGATTGCTTACACAGTACAAAACTGAGAGACAACAAGCCAGTAATCTTAGACTGGGCCTCCACTTACAAGATCAGAGGCAACCTAGCCCTGAAACTTCTCACCTATGCTCCTGGGGAGTGAGGGGAAGAGATGTAACACCAAATTGGCGTCCACGATTTAGCGTCTATCATGCTTAAACTGGCCACAGTACCAAATATGGGAGAGCAAGGCAGCATTCTCAGTAGATGCTAAGCCTTTTCAGTGTTTCTATGATCCTGGCAGCATTCATCATCATTGTTTACTTCCTGGCTCTCTATGCTAGAAAATTAACAGAAGTCTTCTCTCCATGACAACATTAATACTGAAAGAGTGAATACAAAATGGCCTCCAACTAGTGGTTTAGATACTTGTTTCCAGTGAGGTTCGCTGACAATTTTAGGTTGTGAAACTGGAGCTCTGTTCTCAACACCCACGTGCTCAGTAACAGTACATAACCAAATTCAGAGTATGAATTTGATGAGTCTCACTTGATTAGTCAGGTATCAAAGGTTCAAAGCCAGAAACCAGTCTAGATGAGCAATAGGTCTGAATTGGCAATAAATCATAGAATCATGTAGGTTGGAAAAGATCTTTAAGATCAAGTCCAACCATTCCCCAGCACTGCCAAGTCCATCACTAACCCATGTCACTGAGGGCCTCGTCTACATGGGGTGTGAACACTTGTCTATCACTTGTTACTTGGGAGCAGAGACCAACCTCCTCCTGGCTCCATCCTTCTTTCAGGTAGTTGTAGAGCGTGATAAGGTCCCCCCTGAGCCTTCTCTTCTCCAGACTAAACCACTCCCCCTCCCACGTCCCTCTACTGTTCCTCATTACACTTGTGCTCTGAGTCACCTTTATATTGAAAAAGAATAATCAGAAGAGACAAATTTATGCAGGTACTTATGTAGTATATTTGGCAGGAATCTGAACAGGACAAAGATTAGCTGAAAATAGCATAAGCAAATTGCTTTGTGCTCAGAGTCAGAGCAGCACCAGTAATAATATTGATATCTATGGTCTACAAGGAGAATGCAGAACTGGTTGTGTTTTCACCACATGTGCTGTAAACTATTAGTAGAAAATTAAAGGCCATATGACCCTAATCAATTTCAGTTGACCTTTCCCAAACCAGCTGTGCCAGGGGTTTTAATAGACATTCTTCCACCATAAGTTGGAGCAAGACAGAAATAGATTCAGATGAGCAACACCTTCCAATCTGGATCTCTCAGCAAATTGTGTGTTTTTCATGATGGTAAACACCCAAAAGCCTTTTACCAGCTAAAATATGGATCACGCTATCCTAGATTCCCCCTCTGGGAGACCACGCGCCTGAAGGCAGACCTCAGCTGGCCGGCAGCCCTGGAGACCAGGCACCTTCCTCCCTCCCTCCCTTCCTTCCTTCCTTCCTTCCTCCCTCCCCCCCTCCCTCCCCCCCCCCCCCCCCCCCCCCCCCGCTTCGGTTACACACTCTACCTACCGCAGACTTGCAGATACGGTGCTTAATCAATCCCGCAAGAGCGACCGGGGGCGCACGGACGCCAAGAAAACGCACGTGGTTACCTGGCTTTGACAACATCCCTCCCACACCCAGCACCGGGGCAGGCACCGCACACGAGCGAGCGGCACTGGTCCGGCGGCAGCTGCTTCTG